>NW_023493826.1:0-10000 GCF_013265735.2 Oncorhynchus mykiss
TTCGCTTACGGCCACAACCGGCCTGAGTACGCTGATCTCGTCCGATCTCGGAAGCTAAGCAGGGTCGGCCTGGTTAGTACTGGATGGGAGACCGCCTGGGAATACCAGGTGCTGTAAGCTTTTTGTCACTGCCTTGTGGAATTTCAACTCTTTGTCCGTTTTTCCCACAAGGCTGAAATATGTGCCCTCGCTTTGAAATAAGTAAGCAAGGTTAGTTTGTATTTCATCCAACAATCTGTGCTACAAATTATGGCTACAGTATATGCAATTTCATCCACTTTTTGAGATTGCCTTTCGCTTACGGCCACACCGGCCTGAGTACGCCTGATCTCGTCCGATCTCGGAAGCTAAGCAGGGTCGGCCTGGTTAGTACTTGGATGGGAGACCGCCTGGGAATACCAGGTGCTGTAAGCTTTTTGTCACTGCCTTGTGGAATTTCAACTCTTTGTCCGTTTTTCCCACAAGGCTGAAATATGTGCCCTCGCTTTGAAATAAGTAAGCAAGGTTAGTTTGTATTTCATCCAACAATCTGTGCTACAAATTATGGCTACAGTATATGCAATTTCATCCACTTTTTGAGATTGCCTTTCGCTTACGGCCACACCGGCCTGAGTACGCCTGATCTCGTCCGATCTCGGAAGCTAAGCAGGGTCGGGCCTGGTTAGTACTTGGATGGGAGACCGCCTGGGAATACCAGGTGCTGTAAGCTTTTGTCACTGCCTTGTGGAATTTCAACTCTTTGTCCGTTTTTTCCCACAAGGCTGAAATATGTGCCCTCGCTTTGAAATAAGTAAGCAAGGTTAGTTTGTATTTCATCCAACAATCTGTGCTACAAATTATGGCTACAGTATATGCAATTTCTTCCACTTTTTGAGTGACACAAAGATGCTTATCTAAATGGTGGAAATGCAACAGCTGTTAATCAGGCTCACTTTGACTTTACATAGTGCACCAAGAGATAGTTTCTCGCTTACGGCCACACCGGCCTGAGTACGCCTGATCTCGTCCGATCTCGGAAGCTAAGCAGGGTCGGGCCTGGTTAGTACTTGGATGGGAGACCGCCTGGGAATACCAGGTGCTGTAAGCTTTTTGTCACTGCCTTGTGGAATTTCAACTCTTTGTCCGTTTTTTCCCACAAGGCTGAAATATGTGCCCTCGCTTTGAAATAAGTAAGCAAGGTTAGTTTGTATTTCATCCAACAATCTGTGCTACAAATTATGGCTACAGTATATGCAATTTCATCCACTTTTTGAGATTGCCTTTCGCTTACGGCCACACCGGCCTGAGTACGCCTGATCTCGTCCGATCTCGGAAGCTAAGCAGGGTCGGGCCTGGTTAGTACTTGGATGGGAGACCGCCTGGGAATACCAGGTGCTGTAAGCTTTTTGTCACTGCCTTGTGGAATTTCAACTCTTTGTCCGTTTTTTCCCACAAGGCTGAAATATGTGCCCTCGCTTTGAAATAAGTAAGCAAGGTTAGTTTGTATTTCATCCAACAATCTGTGCTACAAATTATGGCTACAGTATATGCAATTTCTTCCACTTTTTGAGTGACACAAAGATGCTTATCTAAATGGTGGAAATGCAACAGCTGTTAATCAGGCTCACTTTGACTTTACATAGTGCACCAAGAGATAGTTTCTCGCTTACGGCCACACGGCCTGAGTACGCCTGATCTCGTCCGATCTCGGAAGCTAAGCAGGGTCGGGCCTGGTTAGTACTTGGATGGGAGACCGCCTGGGAATACCAGGTGCTGTAAGCTTTTGTCACTGCCTTGTGGAATTTCAACTCTTTGTCCGTTTTTTCCACAAGGCTGAAATATGTGCCCTCGCTTTGAAATAAGTAAGCAAGGTTAGTTTGTATTCATCCAACAATCTGTGCTACAAATTATGGCTACAGTATATGCAATTCTTCCACTTTTGAGTGACACAAAGATGCTTATCTAAATGGTGGAAATGCAACAGTGTTAATCAGGCTCACTTTGACTTTACATGTGCACCAAGAGATAGTTTCTCGCTTACGGCCACACCGGCCTGAGTACGCCTGATCTCGTCCGATCTCGGAAGCTAAGCAGGGTCGGGCCTGGTTAGTACTTGGATGGGAGACCGCCTGGGAATACCAGGTGCTGTAAGCTTTTTGTCACTGCCTTGTGGAATTTCAACTCTTTGTCCGTTTTTTCCCACAAGGCTGAAATATGTGCCCTCGCTTTGAAATAAGTAAGCAAGGTTAGTTTGTATTTCATCCAACAATCTGTGCTACAAATTATGGCTACAGTATATGCAATTTCTTCCACTTTTTGAGTGACACAAAGATGCTTATCTAAATGGTGGAAATGCAACAGCTGTTAATCAGGCTCACTTTGACTTTACATAGTGCACCAAGAGATAGTTTCTCGCTTACGGCCACACCGGCCTGAGTACGCTGATCTCGTCCGATCTCGGAAGCTAAGCAGGGTCGGGCCTGGTTAGTACTTGGATGGGAGACCGCCTGGGAATACCAGGTGCTGTAAGCTTTTTGTCACTGCCTTGTGGAATTTCAACTCTTTGTCCGTTTTTTCCCACAAGGCTGAAATATGTGCCCTCGCTTTGAAATAAGTAAGCAAGGTTAGTTTGTATTTCATCCAACAATCTGTGCTACAAATTATGGCTACAGTATATGCAATTTCATCCACTTTTGAGATTGCCTTTCGCTTACGGCCACACCGGCCTGAGTACGCCTGATCTCGTCCGATCTCGGAAGCTAAGCAGGGTCGGGCCTGGTTAGTACTTGGATGGGAGACCGCCTGGGAATACCAGGTGCTGTAAGCTTTTTGTCACTGCCTTGTGGAATTTCAACTCTTTGTCCGTTTTTCCCACAAGGCTGAAATATGTGCCCTCGCTTTGAAATAAGTAAGCAAGGTTAGTTTGTATTTCATCCAACAATCTGTGCTACAAATTATGGCTACAGTATATGCAATTTCTTCCACTTTTGAGTGACACAAAGATGCTTATCTAAATGGTGGAAATGCAACAGCTGTTAATCAGGCTCACTTTGACTTTACATAGTGCACCAAGAGATAGTTTCTCGCTTACGGCCACACCGGCCTGAGTACGCCTGATCTCGTCCGATCTCGGAAGCTAAGCAGGGTCGGGCCTGGTTAGTACTTGGATGGGAGACCGCCTGGGAATACCAGGTGCTGTAAGCTTTTTGTCACTGCCTTGTGGAATTTCAACTCTTTGTCCGTTTTTTCCCACAAGGCTGAAATATGTGCCCTCGCTTTGAAATAAGTAAGCAAGGTTAGTTTGTATTTCATCCAACAATCTGTGCTACAAATTATGGCTACAGTATATGCAATTTCATCCACTTTTGAGATTGCCTTTCGCTTACGGCCACACCGGCCTGAGTACGCCTGATCTCGTCCGATCTCGGAAGCTAAGCAGGGTCGGGCCTGGTTAGTACTTGGATGGGAGACCGCCTGGGAATACCAGGTGCTGTAAGCTTTTTGTCACTGCCTTGTGGAATTTCAACTCTTTGTCCGTTTTTTCCCACAAGGCTGAAATATGTGCCCTCGCTTTGAAATAAGTAAGCAAGGTTAGTTTGTATTTCATCCAACAATCTGTGCTACAAATTATGGCTACAGTATATGCAATTTCTTCCACTTTTTGAGTGACACAAAGATGCTTATCTAAATGGTGGAATGCAACAGCTGTTAATCAGGCTCACTTTGACTTTACATAGTGCACCAAGAGATAGTTTCTCGCTTACGGCCACACGGCCTGAGTACGCCTGATCTCGTCCGATCTCGGAAGCTAAGCAGGGTCGGGCCTGGTTAGTACTTGGATGGGAGACCGCCTGGGAATACCAGGTGCTGTAAGCTTTTTGTCACTGCCTTGTGGAATTTCAACTCTTTGTCCGTTTTTTCCCACAAGGCTGAAATATGTGCCCTCGCTTTGAAATAAGTAAGCAAGGTTAGTTTGTATTTCATCCAACAATCTGTGCTACAAATTATGGCTACAGTATATGCAATTTCTTCCACTTTTTGAGTGACACAAAGATGCTTATCTAAATGGTGGAAATGCAACAGCTGTTAATCAGGCTCACTTTGACTTTACATGGTGCACCAAGAGATAGTTTCTCGCTTACGGCCACACCGGCCTGAGTACGCCTGATCTCGTCCGATCTCGGAAGCTAAGCAGGGTCGGGCCTGGTTAGTACTTGGATGGGAGAGACGCCTGGGAATACCAGGTGCTGTAAGCTTTTTGTCACTGCCTTGTGGAATTTCAACTCTTTGTCCGTTTTTTCCCACAAGGCTGAAATATGTGCCCTCGCTTTGAAATAAGTAAGCAAGGTTAGTTTGTATTTCATCCAACAATCTGTGCTACAAATTATGGCTACAGTATATGCAATTTCATCCACTTTTTGAGATTGCCTTTCGCTTACGGCCACACCGGCCTGAGTACGCCTGATCTCGTCCGATCTCGGAAGCTAAGCAGGGTCGGGCCTGGTTAGTACTTGGATGGGAGACCGCCTGGGAATACCAGGTGCTGTAAGCTTTTTGTCACTGCCTTGTGGAATTTCAACTCTTTGTCCGTTTTTTCCCACAAGGCTGAAATATGTGCCCTCGCTTTGAAATAAGTAAGCAAGGTTAGTTTGTATTTCATCCAACAATCTGTGCTACAAATTATGGCTACAGTATATGCAATTTCTTCCACTTTTTGAGTGACACAAAGATGCTTATCTAAATGGTGGAAATGCAACAGCTGTAATCAGGCTCACTTTGACTTTACATAGTGCACCAAGAGATAGTTTCTCGCTTACGGCCACACCGGCCTGAGTACGCCTGATCTCGTCCGATCTCGGAAGCTAAGCAGGGTCGGGCCTGGTTAGTACTTGGATGGGAGACCGCCTGGGAATACCAGGTGCTGTAAGCTTTTTGTCACTGCCTTGTGGAATTTCAACTCTTTGTCCGTTTTTTCCCACAAGGCTGAAATATGTGCCCTCGCTTTGAAATAAGTAAGCAAGGTTAGTTTGTATTTCATCCAACAATCTGTGCTACAAATTATGGCTACAGTATATGCAATTTCATCCACTTTTTGAGATTGCCTTTCGCTTACGGCCACACCGGCCTGAGTACGCCTGATCTCGTCCGATCTCGGAAGCTAAGCAGGGTCGGGCCTGGTTAGTACTTGGATGGGAGACCGCCTGGGAATACCAGGTGCTGTAAGCTTTTTGTCACTGCCTTGTGGAATTTCAACTCTTTGTCCGTTTTTTCCCACAAGGCTGAAATATGTGCCCTCGCTTTGAAATAAGTAAGCAAGGTTAGTTTGTATTTCATCCAACAATCTGTGCTACAAATTATGGCTACAGTATATGCAATTTCTTCCACTTTTGAGTGACACAAAGATGCTTATCTAAATGGTGGAAATGCAACAGCTGTTAATCAGGCTCACTTTGACTTTACATAGTGCACCAAGAGATAGTTTCTCGCTTACGGCCACACCGGCCTGAGTACGCCTGATCTCGTCCGATCTCGGAAGCTAAGCAGGGTCGGGCCTGGTTAGTACTTGGATGGGAGACCGCCTGGGAATACCAGGTGCTGTAAGCTTTTTGTCACTGCCTTGTGGAATTTCAACTCTTTGTCCGTTTTTTCCCACAAGGCTGAAATATGTGCCCTCGCTTTGAAATAAGTAAGCAAGGTTAGTTTGTATTTCATCCAACAATCTGTGCTACAAATTATGGCTACAGTATATGCAATTTCATCCACTTTTTGAGATTGCCTTTCGCTTACGGCCACACCGGCCTGAGTACGCCTGATCTCGTCCGATCTCGGAAGCTAAGCAGGGTCGGGCCTGGTTAGTACTTGGATGGGAGACCGCCTGGGAATACCAGGTGCTGTAAGCTTTTTGTCACTGCCTTGTGGAATTTCAACTCTTTGTCCGTTTTTTCCCACAAGGCTGAAATATGTGCCCTCGCTTTGAAATAAGTAAGCAAGGTTAGTTTGTATTTCATCCAACAATCTGTGCTACAAATTATGGCTACAGTATATGCAATTTCTTCCACTTTTGAGTGACACAAAGATGCTTATCTAAATGGTGGAAATGCAACAGCTGTAATCAGGCTCACTTTGACTTACATGCACCAAGAGATAGTTCTCGCTTACGGCCACACCGGCCTGAGTACGCCTGATCTCGTCCGATCTCGGAAGCTAAGCAGGGTCGGGCCTGGTTAGTACTTGGATGGGAGACCGCCTGGGAATACCAGGTGCTGTAAGCTTTTTGTCACTGCCTTGTGGAATTTCAACTCTTTGTCCGTTTTTTCCCACAAGGCTGAAATATGTGCCCTCGCTTTGAAATAAGTAAGCAAGGTTAGTTTGTATTTCATCCAACAATCTGTGCTACAAATTATGGCTACAGTATATGCAATTTCTTCCACTTTTTGAGTGACACAAAGATGCTTATCTAAATGGTGGAAATGCAACAGCTGTTAATCAGGCTCACTTTGACTTTACATGGTGCACCAAGAGATAGTTTCTCGCTTACGGCCACACCGGCCTGAGTACGCCTGATCTCGTCCGATCTCGGAAGCTAAGCAGGGTCGGGCCTGGTTAGTACTTGGATGGGAGACCGCCTGGGAATACCAGGTGCTGTAAGCTTTTTGTCACTGCCTTGTGGAATTTCAACTCTTTGTCCGTTTTTTCCCACAAGGCTGAAATATGTGCCCTCGCTTTGAAATAAGTAAGCAAGGTTAGTTTGTATTTCATCCAACAATCTGTGCTACAAATTATGGCTACAGTATATGCAATTTCATCCACTTTTTGAGATTGCCTTTCGCTTACGGCCACACCGGCCTGAGTACGCCTGATCTCGTCCGATCTCGGAAGCTAAGCAGGGTCGGGCCTGGTTAGTACTTGGATGGGAGACCGCCTGGGAATACCAGGTGCTGTAAGCTTTTTGTCACTGCCTTGTGGAATTTCAACTCTTTGTCCGTTTTTTCCCACAAGGCTGAAATATGTGCCCTCGCTTTGAAATAAGTAAGCAAGGTTAGTTTGTATTTCATCCAACAATCTGTGCTACAAATTATGGCTACAGTATATGCAATTTCTTCCACTTTTTGAGTGACACAAAGATGCTTATCTAAATGGTGGAAATGCAACAGCTGTTAATCAGGCTCACTTTGACTTTACATAGTGCACCAAGAGATAGTTTCTCGCTTACGGCCACACGGCCTGAGTACGCCTGATCTCGTCCGATCTCGGAAGCTAAGCAGGGTCGGGCCTGGTTAGTACTTGGATGGGAGACCGCCTGGGAATACCAGGTGCTGTAAGCTTTTTGTCACTGCCTTGTGGAATTTCAACTCTTTGTCCGTTTTTTCCCACAAGGCTGAAATATGTGCCCTCGCTTTGAAATAAGTAAGCAAGGTTAGTTTGTATTTCATCCAACAATCTGTGCTACAAATTATGGCTACAGTATATGCAATTTCATCCACTTTTGAGATTGCCTTTCGCTTACGGCCACACCGGCCTGAGTACGCCTGATCTCGTCCGATCTCGGAAGCTAAGCAGGGTCGGGCCTGGTTAGTACTTGGATGGGAGACCGCCTGGGAATACCAGGTGCTGTAAGCTTTTTGTCACTGCCTTGTGGAATTTCAACTCTTTGTCCGTTTTTTCCCACAAGGCTGAAATATGTGCCCTCGCTTTGAAATAAGTAAGCAAGGTTAGTTTGTATTTCATCCAACAATCTGTGCTACAAATTATGGCTACAGTATATGCAATTTCTTCCACTTTTTGAGTGACACAAAGATGCTTATCTAAATGGTGGAAATGCAACAGCTGTTAATCAGGCTCACTTTGACTTTACATAGTGCACCAAGAGATAGTTTCTCGCTTACGGCCACACGGCCTGAGTACGCCTGATCTCGTCCGATCTCGGAAGCTAAGCAGGGTCGGGCCTGGTTAGTACTTGGATGGGAGACCGCCTGGGAATACCAGGTGCTGTAAGCTTTTTGTCACTGCCTTGTGGAATTTCAACTCTTTGTCCGTTTTTTCCCACAAGGCTGAAATATGTGCCCTCGCTTTGAAATAAGTAAGCAAGGTTAGTTTGTATTTCATCCAACAATCTGTGCTACAAATTATGGCTACAGTATATGCAATTTCTTCCACTTTTTGAGTGACACAAAGATGCTTATCTAAATGGTGGAAATGCAACAGCTGTTAATCAGGCTCACTTGACTTTACATAGTGCACCAAGAGATAGTTTCTCGCTTACGGCCACACGGCCTGAGTACGCCTGATCTCGTCCGATCTCGGAAGCTAAGCAGGGTCGGGCCTGGTTAGTACTTGGATGGGAGACCGCCTGGGAATACCAGGTGCTGTAAGCTTTTTGTCACTGCCTTGTGGAATTTCAACTCTTTGTCCGTTTTTTCCACAAGGCTGAAATATGTGCCCTCGCTTTGAAATAAGTAAGCAAGGTTAGTTTGTATTTCATCCAACAATCTGTGCTACAAATTATGGCTACAGTATATGCAATTTCTTCCACTTTTGAGTGACACAGATGCTTATCTAAATGGTGGAAATGCAACAGCTGTTAATCAGGCTCACTTTGACTTTACATAGTGCACCAAGAGATAGTTCTCGCTTACGGCCACACCGGCCTGAGTACGCCTGATCTCGTCCGATCTCGGAAGCTAAGCAGGGTCGGGCCTGGTTAGTACTTGGATGGGAGACCGCCTGGGAATACCAGGTGCTGTAAGCTTTTTGTCACTGCCTTGTGGAATTTCAACTCTTTGTCCGTTTTTTCCCACAAGGCTGAAATATGTGCCCTCGCTTTGAAATAAGTAAGCAAGGTTAGTTTGTATTTCATCCAACAATCTGTGCTACAAATTATGGCTACAGTATATGCAATTTCATCCACTTTTTGAGATTGCCTTTCGCTTACGGCCACACCGGCCTGAGTACGCCTGATCTCGTCCGATCTCGGAAGCTAAGCAGGGTCGGGCCTGGTTAGTACTTGGATGGGAGACCGCCTGGGAATACCAGGTGCTGTAAGCTTTTTGTCACTGCCTTGTGGAATTTCAACTCTTTGTCCGTTTTTTCCCACAAGGCTGAAATATGTGCCCTCGCTTTGAAATAAGTAAGCAAGGTTAGTTTGTATTTCATCCAACAATCTGTGCTACAAATTATGGCTACAGTATATGCAATTTCTTCCACTTTTTGAGTGACACAAAGATGCTTATCTAAATGGTGGAAATGCAACAGCTGTTAATCAGGCTCACTTTGACTTTACATAGTGCACCAAGAGATAGTTTCTCGCTTACGGCCACACCGGCCTGAGTACGCCTGATCTCGTCCGATCTCGGAAGCTAAGCAGGGTCGGGCCTGGTTAGTACTTGGATGGGAGACCGCCTGGGAATACCAGGTGCTGTAAGCTTTTTGTCACTGCCTTGTGGAATTTCAACTCTTTGTCCGTTTTTTCCCACAAGGCTGAAATATGTGCCCTCGCTTTGAAATAAGTAAGCAAGGTTAGTTTGTATTTCATCCAACAATCTGTGCTACAAATTATGGCTACAGTATATGCAATTTCATCCACTTTTTGAGATTGCCTTTCGCTTACGGCCACACCGGCCTGAGTACGCCTGATCTCGTCCGATCTCGGAAGCTAAGCAGGGTCGGGCCTGGTTAGTACTTGGATGGGAGACCGCCTGGGAATACCAGGTGCTGTAAGCTTTTTGTCACTGCCTTGTGGAATTTCAACTCTTTGTCCGTTTTTTCCCACAAGGCTGAAATATGTGCCCTCGCTTTGAAATAAGTAAGCAAGGTTAGTTTGTATTTCATCCAACAATCTGTGCTACAAATTATGGCTACAGTATATGCAATTTCTTCCACTTTTTGAGTGACACAAAGATGCTATCTAAATGGTGGAAATGCAACAGCTGTTAATCAGGCTCACTTTGACTTTACATAGTGCCAAGAGATAGTTTCTCGCTTACGGCCACACCGGCCTGAGTACGCCTGATCTCGTCCGATC
>NW_023493826.1:15000-65000 GCF_013265735.2 Oncorhynchus mykiss
GCTACAGTATATGCAATTTCTTCCACTTTTTGAGTGACACAAAGATGCTTATCTAAATGGTGGAAATGCAACAGCTGTTAATCAGGCTCACTTTGACTTTACATAGTGCACCAAGAGATAGTTTCTCGCTTACGGCCACACCGGCCTGAGTACCTGATCTCGTCCGATCTCGGAAGCTAAGCAGGGTCGGGCCTGGTTAGTACTTGGATGGGAGACCGCCTGGGAATACCAGGTGCTGTAAGCTTTTTGTCACTGCCTTGTGGAATTTCAACTCTTTGTCCGTTTTTTCCCACAAGGCTGAAATATGTGCCCTCGCTTTGAAATAAGTAAGCAAGGTTAGTTTGTATTTCATCCAACAATCTGTGCTACAAATTATGGCTACAGTATATGCAATTTCATCCACTTTTTGAGATTGCCTTTCGCTTACGGCCACACCGGCCTGAGTACGCCTGATCTCGTCCGATCTCGGAAGCTAAGCAGGGTCGGGCCTGGTTAGTACTTGGATGGGAGACCGCCTGGGAATACCAGGTGCTGTAAGCTTTTTGTCACTGCCTTGTGGAATTTCAACTCTTTGTCCGTTTTTTCCCACAAGGCTGAAATATGTGCCCTCGCTTTGAAATAAGTAAGCAAGGTTAGTTTGTATTTCATCCAACAATCTGTGCTACAAATTATGGCTACAGTATATGCAATTTCATCCACTTTTTGAGATTGCCTTTCGCTTACGGCCACACCGGCCTGAGTACGCCTGATCTCGTCCGATCTCGGAAGCTAAGCAGGGTCGGGCCTGGTTAGTACTTGGATGGGAGACCGCCTGGGAATACCAGGTGCTGTAAGCTTTTTGTCACTGCCTTGTGGAATTTCAACTCTTTGTCCGTTTTTTCCCACAAGGCTGAAATATGTGCCCTCGCTTTGAAATAAGTAAGCAAGGTTAGTTTGTATTTCATCCAACAATCTGTGCTACAAATTATGGCTACAGTATATGCAATTTCTTCCACTTTTTGAGTGACACAAAGATGCTTATCTAAATGGTGGAAATGCAACAGCTGTTAATCAGGCTCACTTTGACTTTACATAGTGCACCAAGAGATAGTTTCTCGCTTACGGCCACACCGGCCTGAGTACGCCTGATCTCGTCCGATCTCGGAAGCTAAGCAGGGTCGGGCCTGGTTAGTACTTGGATGGGAGACCGCCTGGGAATACCAGGTGCTGTAAGCTTTTTGTCACTGCCTTGTGGAATTTCAACTCTTTGTCCGTTTTTTCCCACAAGGCTGAAATATGTGCCCTCGCTTTGAAATAAGTAAGCAAGGTTAGTTTGTATTTCATCCAACAATCTGTGCTACAAATTATGGCTACAGTATATGCAATTTCATCCACTTTTTGAGATTGCCTTTCGCTTACGGCCACACCGGCCTGAGTACGCCTGATCTCGTCCGATCTCGGAAGCTAAGCAGGGTCGGGCCTGGTTAGTACTTGGATGGGAGACCGCCTGGGAATACCAGGTGCTGTAAGCTTTTTGTCACTGCCTTGTGGAATTTCAACTCTTTGTCCGTTTTTTCCCACAAGGCTGAAATATGTGCCCTCGCTTTGAAATAAGTAAGCAAGGTTAGTTTGTATTTCATCCAACAATCTGTGCTACAAATTATGGCTACAGTATATGCAATTTCTTCCACTTTTTGAGTGACACAAGATGCTTATCTAAATGGTGGAAATGCAACAGCTGTTAATCAGGCTCACTTTGACTTTACATAGTGCACCAAGAGATAGTTTCTCGCTTACGGCCACACCGGCCTGAGTACGCCTGATCTCGTCCGATCTCGGAAGCTAAGCAGGGTCGGGCCTGGTTAGTACTTGGATGGGAGACCGCCTGGGAATACCAGGTGCTGTAAGCTTTTTGTCACTGCCTTGTGGAATTTCAACTCTTTGTCCGTTTTTTCCCACAAGGCTGAAATATGTGCCCTCGCTTTGAAATAAGTAAGCAAGGTTAGTTTGTATTTCATCCAACAATCTGTGCTACAAATTATGGCTACAGTATATGCAATTTCTTCCACTTTTTGAGTGACACAAAGATGCTTATCTAAATGGTGGAAATGCAACAGCTGTTAATCAGGCTCACTTTGACTTTACATAGTGCACCAAGAGATAGTTTCTCGCTTACGGCCACACCGGCCTGAGTACGCCTGATCTCGTCCGATCTCGGAAGCTAAGCAGGGTCGGGCCTGGTTAGTACTTGGATGGGAGACCGCCTGGGAATACCAGGTGCTGTAAGCTTTTTGTCACTGCCTTGTGGAATTTCAACTCTTTGTCCGTTTTTTCCCACAAGGCTGAAATATGTGCCCTCGCTTTGAAATAAGTAAGCAAGGTTAGTTTGTATTTCATCCAACAATCTGTGCTACAAATTATGGCTACAGTATATGCAATTTCTTCCACTTTTTGAGTGACACAAAGATGCTTATCTAAATGGTGGAAATGCAACAGCTGTTAATCAGGCTCACTTTGACTTTACATAGTGCACCAAGAGATAGTTTCTCGCTTACGGCCACACCGGCCTGAGTACGCCTGATCTCGTCCGATCTCGGAAGCTAAGCAGGGTCGGGCCTGGTTAGTACTTGGATGGGAGACCGCCTGGGAATACCAGGTGCTGTAAGCTTTTTGTCACTGCCTTGTGGAATTTCAACTCTTTGTCCGTTTTTTCCCACAAGGCTGAAATATGTGCCCTCGCTTTGAAATAAGTAAGCAAGGTTAGTTTGTATTTCATCCAACAATCTGTGCTACAAATTATGGCTACAGTATATGCAATTTCATCCACTTTTTGAGATTGCCTTTCGCTTACGGCCACACCGGCCTGAGTACGCCTGATCTCGTCCGATCTCGGAAGCTAAGCAGGGTCGGGCCTGGTTAGTACTTGGATGGGAGACCGCCTGGGAATACCAGGTGCTGTAAGCTTTTTGTCACTGCCTTGTGGAATTTCAACTCTTTGTCCGTTTTTTCCCACAAGGCTGAAATATGTGCCCTCGCTTTGAAATAAGTAAGCAAGGTTAGTTTGTATTTCATCCAACAATCTGTGCTACAAATTATGGCTACAGTATATGCAATTTCTTCCACTTTTTGAGTGACACAAAGATGCTTATCTAAATGGTGGAAATGCAACAGCTGTTAATCAGGCTCACTTTGACTTTACATAGTGCACCAAGAGATAGTTTCTCGCTTACGGCCACACCGGCCTGAGTACGCCTGATCTCGTCCGATCTCGGAAGCTAAGCAGGGTCGGGCCTGGTTAGTACTTGGATGGGAGACCGCCTGGGAATACCAGGTGCTGTAAGCTTTTTGTCACTGCCTTGTGGAATTTCAACTCTTTGTCCGTTTTTTCCCACAAGGCTGAAATATGTGCCCTCGCTTTGAAATAAGTAAGCAAGGTTAGTTTGTATTTCATCCAACAATCTGTGCTACAAATTATGGCTACAGTATATGCAATTTCTTCCACTTTTTGACACAAAGATGCTTATCTTTGCAACAGCTGTTAATCAGGCTCACTTTGACTTTACATAGTGCACCAAGAGATAGTTTCTCGCTTACGCCACACCGGCCTGAGTACGCCTGATCTCGTCCGATCTCGGAAGCTAAGCAGGGTCGGGCCTGGTTAGTACTTGGATGGGAGACCGCCTGGGAATACCAGGTGCTGTAAGCTTTTTGTCACTGCCTTGTGGAATTTCAACTCTTTGTCCGTTTTTTCCCACAAGGCTGAAATATGTGCCCTCGCTTTGAAATAAGTAAGCAAGGTTAGTTTGTATTTCATCCAACAATCTGTGCTACAAATTATGGCTACAGTATATGCAATTTCTTCCACTTTTGAGTGACACAAAGATGCTTATCTAAATGGTGGAAATGCAACAGCTGTTAATCAGGCTCACTTTGACTTTACATAGTGCACCAAGAGATAGTTTCTCGCTTACGGCCACACCGGCCTGAGTACGCCTGATCTCGTCCGATCTCGGAAGCTAAGCAGGGTCGGGCCTGGTTAGTACTTGGATGGGAGACCGCCTGGGAATACCAGGTGCTGTAAGCTTTTTGTCACTGCCTTGTGGAATTTCAACTCTTTGTCCGTTTTTTCCCACAAGGCTGAAATATGTGCCCTCGCTTTGAAATAAGTAAGCAAGGTTAGTTTGTATTTCATCCAACAATCTGTGCTACAAATTATGGCTACAGTATATGCAATTTCATCCACTTTTTGAGATTGCCTTTCGCTTACGGCCACACCGGCCTGAGTACGCCTGATCTCGTCCGATCTCGGAAGCTAAGCAGGGTCGGGCCTGGTTAGTACTTGGATGGGAGACCGCCTGGGAATACCAGGTGCTGTAAGCTTTTTGTCACTGCCTTGTGGAATTTCAACTCTTTGTCCGTTTTTTCCCACAAGGCTGAAATATGTGCCCTCGCTTTGAAATAAGTAAGCAAGGTTAGTTTGTATTTCATCCAACAATCTGTGCTACAAATTATGGCTACAGTATATGCAATTTCTTCCACTTTTTGAGTGACACAAAGATGCTTATCTAAATGGTGGAAATGCAACAGCTGTTAATCAGGCTCACTTTGACTTTACATAGTGCACCAAGAGATAGTTTCTCGCTTACGGCCACACCGGCCTGAGTACGCCTGATCTCGTCCGATCTCGGAAGCTAAGCAGGGTCGGGCCTGGTTAGTACTTGGATGGGAGACCGCCTGGGAATACCAGGTGCTGTAAGCTTTTTGTCACTGCCTTGTGGAATTTCAACTCTTTGTCCGTTTTTTCCCACAAGGCTGAAATATGTGCCCTCGCTTTGAAATAAGTAAGCAAGGTTAGTTTGTATTTCATCCAACAATCTGTGCTACAAATTATGGCTACAGTATATGCAATTTCTTCCACTTTTTGAGTGACACAAAGATGCTTATCTAAATGGTGGAAATGCAACAGCTTAATCAGGCTCACTTTGACTTTACATAGTGCACCAAGAGATTTCTCGCTTACGGCCACACGGCCTGAGTACGCCTGATCTCGTCCGATCTCGGAAGCTAAGCAGGGTCGGGCCTGGTTAGTACTTGGATGGGAGACCGCCTGGGAATACCAGGTGCTGTAAGCTTTTTGTCACTGCCTTGTGGAATTTCAACTCTTTGTCCGTTTTTCCCACAAGGCTGAAATATGTGCCCTCGCTTTGAAATAAGTAAGCAAGGTTAGTTTGTATTTCATCCAACAATCTGTGCTACAAATTATGGCTACAGTATATGCAATTTCTTCCACTTTTTGAGTGACACAAAGATGCTTATCTAAATGGTGGAAATGCAACAGCTGTTAATCAGGCTCACTTTGACTTTACATAGTGCACCAAGAGATAGTTTCTCGCTTACGGCCACACCGGCCTGAGTACGCCTGATCTCGTCCGATCTCGGAAGCTAAGCAGGGTCGGGCCTGGTTAGTACTTGGATGGGAGACCGCCTGGGAATACCAGGTGCTGTAAGCTTTTTGTCACTGCCTTGTGGAATTTCAACTCTTTGTCCGTTTTTTCCCACAAGGCTGAAATATGTGCCCTCGCTTTGAAATAAGTAAGCAAGGTTAGTTTGTATTTCATCCAACAATCTGTGCTACAAATTATGGCTACAGTATATGCAATTTCATCCACTTTTTGAGATTGCCTTTCGCTTACGGCCACACCGGCCTGAGTACGCCTGATCTCGTCCGATCTCGGAAGCTAAGCAGGGTCGGGCCTGGTTAGTACTTGGATGGGAGACCGCCTGGGAATACCAGGTGCTGTAAGCTTTTTGTCACTGCCTTGTGGAATTTCAACTCTTTGTCCGTTTTTTCCCACAAGGCTGAAATATGTGCCCTCGCTTTGAAATAAGTAAGCAAGGTTAGTTTGTATTTCATCCAACAATCTGTGCTACAAATTATGGCTACAGTATATGCAATTTCTTCCACTTTTTGAGTGACACAAAGATGCTTATCTAAATGGTGGAAATGCAACAGCTGTTAATCAGGCTCACTTTGACTTTACATAGTGCACCAAGAGATAGTTTCTCGCTTACGGCCACACCGGCCTGAGTACGCCTGATCTCGTCCGATCTCGGAAGCTAAGCAGGGTCGGGCCTGGTTAGTACTTGGATGGGAGACCGCCTGGGAATACCAGGTGCTGTAAGCTTTTTGTCACTGCCTTGTGGAATTTCAACTCTTTGTCCGTTTTTTCCCACAAGGCTGAAATATGTGCCCTCGCTTTGAAATAAGTAAGCAAGGTTAGTTTGTATTTCATCCAACAATCTGTGCTACAAATTATGGCTACAGTATATGCAATTTCTTCCACTTTTTGAGTGACACAAAGATGCTTATCTAAATGGTGGAAATGCAACAGCTGTTAATCAGGCTCACTTTGACTTTACATAGTGCACCAAGAGATAGTTTCTCGCTTACGGCCACACCGGCCTGAGTACGCCTGATCTCGTCCGATCTCGGAAGCTAAGCAGGGTCGGGCCTGGTTAGTACTTGGATGGGAGACCGCCTGGGAATACCAGGTGCTGTAAGCTTTTTGTCACTGCCTTGTGGAATTTCAACTCTTTGTCCGTTTTTTCCCACAAGGCTGAAATATGTGCCCTCGCTTTGAAATAAGTAAGCAAGGTTAGTTTGTATTTCATCCAACAATCTGTGCTACAAATTATGGCTACAGTATATGCAATTTCATCCACTTTTTGAGATTGCCTTTCGCTTACGGCCACACCGGCCTGAGTACGCCTGATCTCGTCCGATCTCGGAAGCTAAGCAGGGTCGGGCCTGGTTAGTACTTGGATGGGAGACCGCCTGGGAATACCAGGTGCTGTAAGCTTTTTGTCACTGCCTTGTGGAATTTCAACTCTTTGTCCGTTTTTTCCCACAAGGCTGAAATATGTGCCCTCGCTTTGAAATAAGTAAGCAAGGTTAGTTTGTATTTCATCCAACAATCTGTGCTACAAATTATGGCTACAGTATATGCAATTTCATCCACTTTTTGAGATTGCCTTTCGCTTACGGCCACACCGGCCTGAGTACGCCTGATCTCGTCCGATCTCGGAAGCTAAGCAGGGTCGGGCCTGGTTAGTACTTGGATGGGAGACCGCCTGGGAATACCAGGTGCTGTAAGCTTTTTGTCACTGCCTTGTGGAATTTCAACTCTTTGTCCGTTTTTTCCCACAAGGCTGAAATATGTGCCCTCGCTTTGAAATAAGTAAGCAAGGTTAGTTTGTATTTCATCCAACAATCTGTGCTACAAATTATGGCTACAGTATATGCAATTTCTTCCACTTTTTGAGTGACACAAAGATGCTTATCTAAATGGTGGAAATGCAACAGCTGTTAATCAGGCTCACTTTGACTTTACATAGTGCACCAAGAGATAGTTTCTCGCTTACGGCCACACCGGCCTGAGTACGCCTGATCTCGTCCGATCTCGGAAGCTAAGCAGGGTCGGGCCTGGTTAGTACTTGGATGGGAGACCGCCTGGGAATACCAGGTGCTGTAAGCTTTTTGTCACTGCCTTGTGGAATTTCAACTCTTTGTCCGTTTTTTCCCACAAGGCTGAAATATGTGCCCTCGCTTTGAAATAAGTAAGCAAGGTTAGTTTGTATTTCATCCAACAATCTGTGCTACAAATTATGGCTACAGTATATGCAATTTCATCCACTTTTTGAGATTGCCTTTCGCTTACGGCCACACCGGCCTGAGTACGCCTGATCTCGTCCGATCTCGGAAGCTAAGCAGGGTCGGGCCTGGTTAGTACTTGGATGGGAGACCGCCTGGGAATACCAGGTGCTGTAAGCTTTTTGTCACTGCCTTGTGGAATTTCAACTCTTTGTCCGTTTTTCCCACAAGGCTGAAATATGTGCCCTCGCTTTGAAATAAGTAAGCAAGGTTAGTTTGTATTTCATCCAACAATCTGTGCTACAAATTATGGCTACAGTATATGCAATTTCATCCACTTTTTGAGATTGCCTTTCGCTTACGGCCACACCGGCCTGAGTACGCCTGATCTCGTCCGATCTCGGAAGCTAAGCAGGGTCGGGCCTGGTTAGTACTTGGATGGGAGACCGCCTGGGAATACCAGGTGCTGTAAGCTTTTTGTCACTGCCTTGTGGAATTTCAACTCTTTGTCCGTTTTTTCCCACAAGGCTGAAATATGTGCCCTCGCTTTGAAATAAGTAAGCAAGGTTAGTTTGTATTTCATCCAACAATCTGTGCTACAAATTATGGCTACAGTATATGCAATTTCTTCCACTTTTTGAGTGACACAAAGATGCTTATCTAAATGGTGGAAATGCAACAGCTGTTAATCAGGCTCACTTTGACTTTACATAGTGCACCAAGAGATAGTTTCTCGCTTACGGCCACACCGGCCTGAGTACGCCTGATCTCGTCCGATCTCGGAAGCTAAGCAGGGTCGGGCCTGGTTAGTACTTGGATGGGAGACCGCCTGGGAATACCAGGTGCTGTAAGCTTTTTGTCACTGCCTTGTGGAATTTCAACTCTTTGTCCGTTTTTTCCCACAAGGCTGAAATATGTGCCCTCGCTTTGAAATAAGTAAGCAAGGTTAGTTTGTATTTCATCCAACAATCTGTGCTACAAATTATGGCTACAGTATATGCAATTTCATCCACTTTTTGAGATTGCCTTTCGCTTACGGCCACACCGGCCTGAGTACGCCTGATCTCGTCCGATCTCGGAAGCTAAGCAGGGTCGGGCCTGGTTAGTACTTGGATGGGAGACCGCCTGGGAATACCAGGTGCTGTAAGCTTTTTGTCACTGCCTTGTGGAATTTCAACTCTTTGTCCGTTTTTTCCCACAAGGCTGAAATATGTGCCCTCGCTTTGAAATAAGTAAGCAAGGTTAGTTTGTATTTCATCCAACAATCTGTGCTACAAATTATGGCTACAGTATATGCAATTTCTTCCACTTTTTGAGTGACACAAAGATGCTTATCTAAATGGTGGAAATGCAACAGCTGTTAATCAGGCTCACTTTGACTTTACATAGTGCACCAAGAGATAGTTTCTCGCTTACGGCCACACCGGCCTGAGTACGCCTGATCTCGTCCGATCTCGGAAGCTAAGCAGGGTCGGGCCTGGTTAGTACTTGGATGGGAGACCGCCTGGGAATACCAGGTGCTGTAAGCTTTTTGTCACTGCCTTGTGGAATTTCAACTCTTTGTCCGTTTTTTCCCACAAGGCTGAAATATGTGCCCTCGCTTTGAAATAAGTAAGCAAGGTTAGTTTGTATTTCATCCAACAATCTGTGCTACAAATTATGGCTACAGTATATGCAATTTCTTCCACTTTTTGAGTGACACAAAGATGCTTATCTAAATGGTGGAAATGCAACAGCTGTTAATCAGGCTCACTTTGACTTTACATAGTGCACCAAGAGATAGTTTCTCGCTTACGGCCACACCGGCCTGAGTACGCCTGATCTCGTCCGATCTCGGAAGCTAAGCAGGGTCGGGCCTGGTTAGTACTTGGATGGGAGACCGCCTGGGAATACCAGGTGCTGTAAGCTTTTTGTCACTGCCTTGTGGAATTTCAACTCTTTGTCCGTTTTTTCCCACAAGGCTGAAATATGTGCCCTCGCTTTGAAATAAGTAAGCAAGGTTAGTTTGTATTTCATCCAACAATCTGTGCTACAAATTATGGCTACAGTATATGCAATTTCATCCACTTTTTGAGATTGCCTTTCGCTTACGGCCACACCGGCCTGAGTACGCCTGATCTCGTCCGATCTCGGAAGCTAAGCAGGGTCGGGCCTGGTTAGTACTTGGATGGGAGACCGCCTGGGAATACCAGGTGCTGTAAGCTTTTTGTCACTGCCTTGTGGAATTTCAACTCTTTGTCCGTTTTTTCCCACAAGGCTGAAATATGTGCCCTCGCTTTGAAATAAGTAAGCAAGGTTAGTTTGTATTTCATCCAACAATCTGTGCTACAAATTATGGCTACAGTATATGCAATTTCTTCCACTTTTTGAGTGACACAAAGATGCTTATCTAAATGGTGGAAATGCAACAGCTGTTAATCAGGCTCACTTTGACTTTACATAGTGCACCAAGAGATAGTTTCTCGCTTACGGCCACACCGGCCTGAGTACGCCTGATCTCGTCCGATCTCGGAAGCTAAGCAGGGTCGGGCCTGGTTAGTACTTGGATGGGAGACCGCCTGGGAATACCAGGTGCTGTAAGCTTTTTGTCACTGCCTTGTGGAATTTCAACTCTTTGTCCGTTTTTTCCCACAAGGCTGAAATATGTGCCCTCGCTTTGAAATAAGTAAGCAAGGTTAGTTTGTATTTCATCCAACAATCTGTGCTACAAATTATGGCTACAGTATATGCAATTTCATCCACTTTTTGAGATTGCCTTTCGCTTACGGCCACACCGGCCTGAGTACGCCTGATCTCGTCCGATCTCGGAAGCTAAGCAGGGTCGGGCCTGGTTAGTACTTGGATGGGAGACCGCCTGGGAATACCAGGTGCTGTAAGCTTTTTGTCACTGCCTTGTGGAATTTCAACTCTTTGTCCGTTTTTTCCCACAAGGCTGAAATATGTGCCCTCGCTTTGAAATAAGTAAGCAAGGTTAGTTTGTATTTCATCCAACAATCTGTGCTACAAATTATGGCTACAGTATATGCAATTTCTTCCACTTTTTGAGTGACACAAAGATGCTTATCTAAATGGTGGAAATGCAACAGCTGTTAATCAGGCTCACTTTGACTTTACATAGTGCACCAAGAGATAGTTTCTCGCTTACGGCCACACCGGCCTGAGTACGCCTGATCTCGTCCGATCTCGGAAGCTAAGCAGGGTCGGGCCTGGTTAGTACTTGGATGGGAGACCGCCTGGGAATACCAGGTGCTGTAAGCTTTTTGTCACTGCCTTGTGGAATTTCAACTCTTTGTCCGTTTTTTCCCACAAGGCTGAAATATGTGCCCTCGCTTTGAAATAAGTAAGCAAGGTTAGTTTGTATTTCATCCAACAATCTGTGCTACAAATTATGGCTACAGTATATGCAATTTCTTCCACTTTTTGAGTGACACAAAGATGCTTATCTAAATGGTGGAAATGCAACAGCTGTTAATCAGGCTCACTTTGACTTTACATAGTGCACCAAGAGATAGTTTCTCGCTTACGGCCACACCGGCCTGAGTACGCCTGATCTCGTCCGATCTCGGAAGCTAAGCAGGGTCGGGCCTGGTTAGTACTTGGATGGGAGACCGCCTGGGAATACCAGGTGCTGTAAGCTTTTTGTCACTGCCTTGTGGAATTTCAACTCTTTGTCCGTTTTTTCCCACAAGGCTGAAATATGTGCCCTCGCTTTGAAATAAGTAAGCAAGGTTAGTTTGTATTTCATCCAACAATCTGTGCTACAAATTATGGCTACAGTATATGCAATTTCATCCACTTTTTGAGATTGCCTTTCGCTTACGGCCACACCGGCCTGAGTACGCCTGATCTCGTCCGATCTCGGAAGCTAAGCAGGGTCGGGCCTGGTTAGTACTTGGATGGGAGACCGCCTGGGAATACCAGGTGCTGTAAGCTTTTTGTCACTGCCTTGTGGAATTTCAACTCTTTGTCCGTTTTTTCCCACAAGGCTGAAATATGTGCCCTCGCTTTGAAATAAGTAAGCAAGGTTAGTTTGTATTTCATCCAACAATCTGTGCTACAAATTATGGCTACAGTATATGCAATTTCTTTTCCGCTGATCTCGTCCGATCTCGGAAGCTAAGCAGGGTCGGGCCTGGTTAGTACTTGGATGGGAGACCGCCTGGGAATACCAGGTGCTGTAAGCTTTTTGTCACTGCCTTGTGGAATTTCAACTCTTTGTCCGTTTTTTCCCACAAGGCTGAAATATGTGCCCTCGCTTTGAAATAAGTAAGCAAGGTTAGTTTGTATTTCATCCAACAATCTGTGCTACAAATTATGGCTACAGTATATGCAATTTCATCCACTTTTTGAGATTGCCTTTCGCTTACGGCCACACCGGCCTGAGTACGCCTGATCTCGTCCGATCTCGGAAGCTAAGCAGGGTCGGGCCTGGTTAGTACTTGGATGGGAGACCGCCTGGGAATACCAGGTGCTGTAAGCTTTTTGTCACTGCCTTGTGGAATTTCAACTCTTTGTCCGTTTTTTCCCACAAGGCTGAAATATGTGCCCTCGCTTTGAAATAAGTAAGCAAGGTTAGTTTGTATTTCATCCAACAATCTGTGCTACAAATTATGGCTACAGTATATGCAATTTCTTCCACTTTTTGAGTGACACAAAGATGCTTATCTAAATGGTGGAAATGCAACAGCTGTTAATCAGGCTCACTTTGACTTTACATAGTGCACCAAGAGATAGTTTCTCGCTTACGGCCACACCGGCCTGAGTACGCCTGATCTCGTCCGATCTCGGAAGCTAAGCAGGGTCGGGCCTGGTTAGTACTTGGATGGGAGACCGCCTGGGAATACCAGGTGCTGTAAGCTTTTTGTCACTGCCTTGTGGAATTTCAACTCTTTGTCCGTTTTTTCCCACAAGGCTGAAATATGTGCCCTCGCTTTGAAATAAGTAAGCAAGGTTAGTTTGTATTTCATCCAACAATCTGTGCTACAAATTATGGCTACAGTATATGCAATTTCATCCACTTTTTGAGATTGCCTTTCGCTTACGGCCACACCGGCCTGAGTACGCCTGATCTCGTCCGATCTCGGAAGCTAAGCAGGGTCGGGCCTGGTTAGTACTTGGATGGGAGACCGCCTGGGAATACCAGGTGCTGTAAGCTTTTTGTCACTGCCTTGTGGAATTTCAACTCTTTGTCCGTTTTTTCCCACAAGGCTGAAATATGTGCCCTCGCTTTGAAATAAGTAAGCAAGGTTAGTTTGTATTTCATCCAACAATCTGTGCTACAAATTATGGCTACAGTATATGCAATTTCATCCACTTTTTGAGATTGCCTTTCGCTTACGGCCACACCGGCCTGAGTACGCCTGATCTCGTCCGATCTCGGAAGCTAAGCAGGGTCGGGCCTGGTTAGTACTTGGATGGGAGACCGCCTGGGAATACCAGGTGCTGTAAGCTTTTTGTCACTGCCTTGTGGAATTTCAACTCTTTGTCCGTTTTTTCCCACAAGGCTGAAATATGTGCCCTCGCTTTGAAATAAGTAAGCAAGGTTAGTTTGTATTTCATCCAACAATCTGTGCTACAAATTATGGCTACAGTATATGCAATTTTCTCGCTGATCTCGTCCGATCTCGAAGCTAAGCAGGGTCGGGCCTGGTTAGTACTTGGATGGGAGACCGCCTGGGAATACCAGGTGCTGTAAGCTTTTTGTCACTGCCTTGTGGAATTTCAACTCTTTGTCCGTTTTTTCCCACAAGGCTGAAATATGTGCCCTCGCTTTGAAATAAGTAAGCAAGGTTAGTTTGTATTTCATCCAACAATCTGTGCTACAAATTATGGCTACAGTATATGCAATTTCATCCACTTTTTGAGATTGCCTTTCGCTTACGGCCACACCGGCCTGAGTACGCCTGATCTCGTCCGATCTCGGAAGCTAAGCAGGGTCGGGCCTGGTTAGTACTTGGATGGGAGACCGCCTGGGAATACCAGGTGCTGTAAGCTTTTTGTCACTGCCTTGTGGAATTTCAACTCTTTGTCCGTTTTTTCCCACAAGGCTGAAATATGTGCCCTCGCTTTGAAATAAGTAAGCAAGGTTAGTTTGTATTTCATCCAACAATCTGTGCTACAAATTATGGCTACAGTATATGCAATTTCTTCCACTTTTTGAGTGACACAAAGATGCTTATCTAAATGGTGGAAATGCAACAGCTGTTAATCAGGCTCACTTTGACTTTACATAGTGCACCAAGAGATAGTTTCTCGCTTACGGCCACACCGGCCTGAGTACGCCTGATCTCGTCCGATCTCGGAAGCTAAGCAGGGTCGGGCCTGGTTAGTACTTGGATGGGAGACCGCCTGGGAATACCAGGTGCTGTAAGCTTTTTGTCACTGCCTTGTGGAATTTCAACTCTTTGTCCGTTTTTTCCCACAAGGCTGAAATATGTGCCCTCGCTTTGAAATAAGTAAGCAAGGTTAGTTTGTATTTCATCCAACAATCTGTGCTACAAATTATGGCTACAGTATATGCAATTTCATCCACTTTTTGAGATTGCCTTTCGCTTACGGCCACACCGGCCTGAGTACGCCTGATCTCGTCCGATCTCGGAAGCTAAGCAGGGTCGGGCCTGGTTAGTACTTGGATGGGAGACCGCCTGGGAATACCAGGTGCTGTAAGCTTTTTGTCACTGCCTTGTGGAATTTCAACTCTTTGTCCGTTTTTTCCCACAAGGCTGAAATATGTGCCCTCGCTTTGAAATAAGTAAGCAAGGTTAGTTTGTATTTCATCCAACAATCTGTGCTACAAATTATGGCTACAGTATATGCAATTTCTCGCTGATCTCGTCCGATCTCGGAAGCTAAGCAGGGTCGGGCCTGGTTAGTACTTGGATGGGAGACCGCCTGGGAATACCAGGTGCTGTAAGCTTTTTGTCACTGCCTTGTGGAATTTCAACTCTTTGTCCGTTTTTTCCCACAAGGCTGAAATATGTGCCCTCGCTTTGAAATAAGTAAGCAAGGTTAGTTTGTATTTCATCCAACAATCTGTGCTACAAATTATGGCTACAGTATATGCAATTTCATCCACTTTTTGAGATTGCCTTTCGCTTACGGCCACACCGGCCTGAGTACGCCTGATCTCGTCCGATCTCGGAAGCTAAGCAGGGTCGGGCCTGGTTAGTACTTGGATGGGAGACCGCCTGGGAATACCAGGTGCTGTAAGCTTTTTGTCACTGCCTTGTGGAATTTCAACTCTTTGTCCGTTTTTTCCCACAAGGCTGAAATATGTGCCCTCGCTTTGAAATAAGTAAGCAAGGTTAGTTTGTATTTCATCCAACAATCTGTGCTACAAATTATGGCTACAGTATATGCAATTTCTTCCACTTTTTGAGTGACACAAAGATGCTTATCTAAATGGTGGAAATGCAACAGCTGTTAATCAGGCTCACTTTGACTTTACATAGTGCACCAAGAGATAGTTTCTCGCTTACGGCCACACCGGCCTGAGTACGCCTGATCTCGTCCGATCTCGGAAGCTAAGCAGGGTCGGGCCTGGTTAGTACTTGGATGGGAGACCGCCTGGGAATACCAGGTGCTGTAAGCTTTTTGTCACTGCCTTGTGGAATTTCAACTCTTTGTCCGTTTTTTCCCACAAGGCTGAAATATGTGCCCTCGCTTTGAAATAAGTAAGCAAGGTTAGTTTGTATTTCATCCAACAATCTGTGCTACAAATTATGGCTACAGTATATGCAATTTCATCCACTTTTTGAGATTGCCTTTCGCTTACGGCCACACCGGCCTGAGTACGCCTGATCTCGTCCGATCTCGGAAGCTAAGCAGGGTCGGGCCTGGTTAGTACTTGGATGGGAGACCGCCTGGGAATACCAGGTGCTGTAAGCTTTTTGTCACTGCCTTGTGGAATTTCAACTCTTTGTCCGTTTTTTCCCACAAGGCTGAAATATGTGCCCTCGCTTTGAAATAAGTAAGCAAGGTTAGTTTGTATTTCATCCAACAATCTGTGCTACAAATTATGGCTACAGTATATGCAATTTCATCCACTTTTTGAGATTGCCTTTCGCTTACGGCCACACCGGCCTGAGTACGCCTGATCTCGTCCGATCTCGGAAGCTAAGCAGGGTCGGGCCTGGTTAGTACTTGGATGGGAGACCGCCTGGGAATACCAGGTGCTGTAAGCTTTTTGTCACTGCCTTGTGGAATTTCAACTCTTTGTCCGTTTTTTCCCACAAGGCTGAAATATGTGCCCTCGCTTTGAAATAAGTAAGCAAGGTTAGTTTGTATTTCATCCAACAATCTGTGCTACAAATTATGGCTACAGTATATGCAATTTCTTCCACTTTTTGAGTGACACAAAGATGCTTATCTAAATGGTGGAAATGCAACAGCTGTTAATCAGGCTCACTTTGACTTTACATAGTGCACCAAGAGATAGTTTCTCGCTTACGGCCACACCGGCCTGAGTACGCCTGATCTCGTCCGATCTCGGAAGCTAAGCAGGGTCGGGCCTGGTTAGTACTTGGATGGGAGACCGCCTGGGAATACCAGGTGCTGTAAGCTTTTTGTCACTGCCTTGTGGAATTTCAACTCTTTGTCCGTTTTTTCCCACAAGGCTGAAATATGTGCCCTCGCTTTGAAATAAGTAAGCAAGGTTAGTTTGTATTTCATCCAACAATCTGTGCTACAAATTATGGCTACAGTATATGCAATTTCATCCACTTTTTGAGATTGCCTTTCGCTTACGGCCACACCGGCCTGAGTACGCCTGATCTCGTCCGATCTCGGAAGCTAAGCAGGGTCGGGCCTGGTTAGTACTTGGATGGGAGACCGCCTGGGAATACCAGGTGCTGTAAGCTTTTTGTCACTGCCTTGTGGAATTTCAACTCTTTGTCCGTTTTTTCCCACAAGGCTGAAATATGTGCCCTCGCTTTGAAATAAGTAAGCAAGGTTAGTTTGTATTTCATCCAACAATCTGTGCTACAAATTATGGCTACAGTATATGCAATTTCTTCCACTTTTTGAGTGACACAAAGATGCTTATCTAAATGGTGGAAATGCAACAGCTGTTAATCAGGCTCACTTTGACTTTACATAGTGCACCAAGAGATAGTTTCTCGCTTACGGCCACACCGGCCTGAGTACGCCTGATCTCGTCCGATCTCGGAAGCTAAGCAGGGTCGGGCCTGGTTAGTACTTGGATGGGAGACCGCCTGGGAATACCAGGTGCTGTAAGCTTTTTGTCACTGCCTTGTGGAATTTCAACTCTTTGTCCGTTTTTTCCCACAAGGCTGAAATATGTGCCCTCGCTTTGAAATAAGTAAGCAAGGTTAGTTTGTATTTCATCCAACAATCTGTGCTACAAATTATGGCTACAGTATATGCAATTTCATCCACTTTTTGAGATTGCCTTTCGCTTACGGCCACACCGGCCTGAGTACGCCTGATCTCGTCCGATCTCGGAAGCTAAGCAGGGTCGGGCCTGGTTAGTACTTGGATGGGAGACCGCCTGGGAATACCAGGTGCTGTAAGCTTTTTGTCACTGCCTTGTGGAATTTCAACTCTTTGTCCGTTTTTTCCCACAAGGCTGAAATATGTGCCCTCGCTTTGAAATAAGTAAGCAAGGTTAGTTTGTATTTCATCCAACAATCTGTGCTACAAATTATGGCTACAGTATATGCAATTTCTTCCACTTTTTGAGTGACACAAAGATGCTTATCTAAATGGTGGAAATGCAACAGCTGTTAATCAGGCTCACTTTGACTTTACATAGTGCACCAAGAGATAGTTTCTCGCTTACGGCCACACCGGCCTGAGTACGCCTGATCTCGTCCGATCTCGGAAGCTAAGCAGGGTCGGGCCTGGTTAGTACTTGGATGGGAGACCGCCTGGGAATACCAGGTGCTGTAAGCTTTTTGTCACTGCCTTGTGGAATTTCAACTCTTTGTCCGTTTTTTCCCACAAGGCTGAAATATGTGCCCTCGCTTTGAAATAAGTAAGCAAGGTTAGTTTGTATTTCATCCAACAATCTGTGCTACAAATTATGGCTACAGTATATGCAATTTCATCCACTTTTTGAGATTGCCTTTCGCTTACGGCCACACCGGCCTGAGTACGCCTGATCTCGTCCGATCTCGGAAGCTAAGCAGGGTCGGGCCTGGTTAGTACTTGGATGGGAGACCGCCTGGGAATACCAGGTGCTGTAAGCTTTTTGTCACTGCCTTGTGGAATTTCAACTCTTTGTCCGTTTTTTCCCACAAGGCTGAAATATGTGCCCTCGCTTTGAAATAAGTAAGCAAGGTTAGTTTGTATTTCATCCAACAATCTGTGCTACAAATTATGGCTACAGTATATGCAATTTCATCCACTTTTTGAGATTGCCTTTCGCTTACGGCCACACCGGCCTGAGTACGCCTGATCTCGTCCGATCTCGGAAGCTAAGCAGGGTCGGGCCTGGTTAGTACTTGGATGGGAGACCGCCTGGGAATACCAGGTGCTGTAAGCTTTTTGTCACTGCCTTGTGGAATTTCAACTCTTTGTCCGTTTTTTCCCACAAGGCTGAAATATGTGCCCTCGCTTTGAAATAAGTAAGCAAGGTTAGTTTGTATTTCATCCAACAATCTGTGCTACAAATTATGGCTACAGTATATGCAATTTCATCCACTTTTTGAGATTGCCTTTCGCTTACGGCCACACCGGCCTGAGTACGCCTGATCTCGTCCGATCTCGGAAGCTAAGCAG
Source organism: Oncorhynchus mykiss (assembly GCF_013265735.2). Classification (NCBI taxonomy): domain Eukaryota; kingdom Metazoa; phylum Chordata; class Actinopteri; order Salmoniformes; family Salmonidae; genus Oncorhynchus; species Oncorhynchus mykiss. The sequence goes on from NW_023493826.1 coordinate 33,371, forward strand.
GGTCGGGCCTGGTTAGTACTTGGATGGGAGACCGCCTGGGAATACCAGGTGCTGTAAGCTTTTTGTCACTGCCTTGTGGAATTTCAACTCTTTGTCCGTTTTTTCCCACAAGGCTGAAATATGTGCCCTCGCTTTGAAATAAGTAAGCAAGGTTAGTTTGTATTTCATCCAACAATCTGTGCTACAAATTATGGCTACAGTATATGCAATTTCATCCACTTTTTGAGATTGCCTTTCGCTTACGGCCACACCGGCCTGAGTACGCCTGATCTCGTCCGATCTCGGAAGCTAAGCAGGGTCGGGCCTGGTTAGTACTTGGATGGGAGACCGCCTGGGAATACCAGGTGCTGTAAGCTTTTTGTCACTGCCTTGTGGAATTTCAACTCTTTGTCCGTTTTTTCCCACAAGGCTGAAATATGTGCCCTCGCTTTGAAATAAGTAAGCAAGGTTAGTTTGTATTTCATCCAACAATCTGTGCTACAAATTATGGCTACAGTATATGCAATTTCATCCACTTTTTGAGATTGCCTTTCGCTTACGGCCACACCGGCCTGAGTACGCCTGATCTCGTCCGATCTCGGAAGCTAAGCAGGGTCGGGCCTGGTTAGTACTTGGATGGGAGACCGCCTGGGAATACCAGGTGCTGTAAGCTTTTTGTCACTGCCTTGTGGAATTTCAACTCTTTGTCCGTTTTTTCCCACAAGGCTGAAATATGTGCCCTCGCTTTGAAATAAGTAAGCAAGGTTAGTTTGTATTTCATCCAACAATCTGTGCTACAAATTATGGCTACAGTATATGCAATTTCATCCACTTTTTGAGATTGCCTTTCGCTTACGGCCACACCGGCCTGAGTACGCCTGATCTCGTCCGATCTCGGAAGCTAAGCAGGGTCGGGCCTGGTTAGTACTTGGATGGGAGACCGCCTGGGAATACCAGGTGCTGTAAGCTTTTTGTCACTGCCTTGTGGAATTTCAACTCTTTGTCCGTTTTTTCCCACAAGGCTGAAATATGTGCCCTCGCTTTGAAATAAGTAAGCAAGGTTAGTTTGTATTTCATCCAACAATCTGTGCTACAAATTATGGCTACAGTATATGCAATTTCATCCACTTTTTGAGATTGCCTTTCGCTTACGGCCACACCGGCCTGAGTACGCCTGATCTCGTCCGATCTCGGAAGCTAAGCAGGGTCGGGCCTGGTTAGTACTTGGATGGGAGACCGCCTGGGAATACCAGGTGCTGTAAGCTTTTTGTCACTGCCTTGTGGAATTTCAACTCTTTGTCCGTTTTTTCCCACAAGGCTGAAATATGTGCCCTCGCTTTGAAATAAGTAAGCAAGGTTAGTTTGTATTTCATCCAACAATCTGTGCTACAAATTATGGCTACAGTATATGCAATTTCATCCACTTTTTGAGATTGCCTTTCGCTTACGGCCACACGGCCTGAGTACGCCTGATCTCGTCCGATCTCGGAAGCTAAGCAGGGTCGGGCCTGGTTAGTACTTGGATGGGAGACCGCCTGGGAATACCAGGTGCTGTAAGCTTTTTGTCACTGCCTTGTGGAATTTCAACTCTTTGTCCGTTTTTTCCCACAAGGCTGAAATATGTGCCCTCGCTTTGAAATAAGTAAGCAAGGTTAGTTTGTATTTCATCCAACAATCTGTGCTACAAATTATGGCTACAGTATATGCAATTTCATCCACTTTTTGAGATTGCCTTTCGCTTACGGCCACACCGGCCTGAGTACGCCTGATCTCGTCCGATCTCGGAAGCTAAGCAGGGTCGGGCCTGGTTAGTACTTGGATGGGAGACCGCCTGGGAATACCAGGTGCTGTAAGCTTTTTGTCACTGCCTTGTGGAATTTCAACTCTTTGTCCGTTTTTTCCCACAAGGCTGAAATATGTGCCCTCGCTTTGAAATAAGTAAGCAAGGTTAGTTTGTATTTCATCCAACAATCTGTGCTACAAATTATGGCTACAGTATATGCAATTTCATCCACTTTTTGAGATTGCCTTTCGCTTACGGCCACACCGGCCTGAGTACGCCTGATCTCGTCCGATCTCGGAAGCTAAGCAGGGTCGGGCCTGGTTAGTACTTGGATGGGAGACCGCCTGGGAATACCAGGTGCTGTAAGCTTTTTGTCACTGCCTTGTGGAATTTCAACTCTTTGTCCGTTTTTTCCCACAAGGCTGAAATATGTGCCCTCGCTTTGAAATAAGTAAGCAAGGTTAGTTTGTATTTCATCCAACAATCTGTGCTACAAATTATGGCTACAGTATATGCAATTTCATCCACTTTTTGAGATTGCCTTTCGCTTACGGCCACACCGGCCTGAGTACGCCTGATCTCGTCCGATCTCGGAAGCTAAGCAGGGTCGGGCCTGGTTAGTACTTGGATGGGAGACCGCCTGGGAATACCAGGTGCTGTAAGCTTTTTGTCACTGCCTTGTGGAATTTCAACTCTTTGTCCGTTTTTTCCCACAAGGCTGAAATATGTGCCCTCGCTTTGAAATAAGTAAGCAAGGTTAGTTTGTATTTCATCCAACAATCTGTGCTACAAATTATGGCTACAGTATATGCAATTTCATCCACTTTTTGAGATTGCCTTTCGCTTACGGCCACACCGGCCTGAGTACGCCTGATCTCGTCCGATCTCGGAAGCTAAGCAGGGTCGGGCCTGGTTAGTACTTGGATGGGAGACCGCCTGGGAATACCAGGTGCTGTAAGCTTTTTGTCACTGCCTTGTGGAATTTCAACTCTTTGTCCGTTTTTTCCCACAAGGCTGAAATATGTGCCCTCGCTTTGAAATAAGTAAGCAAGGTTAGTTTGTATTTCATCCAACAATCTGTGCTACAAATTATGGCTACAGTATATGCAATTTCTTCCACTTTTTGAGTGACACAAAGATGCTTATCTAAATGGTGGAAATGCAACAGCTGTTAATCAGGCTCACTTTGACTTTACATAGTGCACCAAGAGATAGTTTCTCGCTTACGGCCACACCGGCCTGAGTACGCCTGATCTCGTCCGATCTCGGAAGCTAAGCAGGGTCGGGCCTGGTTAGTACTTGGATGGGAGACCGCCTGGGAATACCAGGTGCTGTAAGCTTTTTGTCACTGCCTTGTGGAATTTCAACTCTTTGTCCGTTTTTTCCCACAAGGCTGAAATATGTGCCCTCGCTTTGAAATAAGTAAGCAAGGTTAGTTTGTATTTCATCCAACAATCTGTGCTACAAATTATGGCTACAGTATATGCAATTTCATCCACTTTTTGAGATTGCCTTTCGCTTACGGCCACACCGGCCTGAGTACGCCTGATCTCGTCCGATCTCGGAAGCTAAGCAGGGTCGGGCCTGGTTAGTACTTGGATGGGAGACCGCCTGGGAATACCAGGTGCTGTAAGCTTTTTGTCACTGCCTTGTGGAATTTCAACTCTTTGTCCGTTTTTTCCCACAAGGCTGAAATATGTGCCCTCGCTTTGAAATAAGTAAGCAAGGTTAGTTTGTATTTCATCCAACAATCTGTGCTACAAATTATGGCTACAGTATATGCAATTTCATCCACTTTTTGAGATTGCCTTTCGCTTACGGCCACACCGGCCTGAGTACGCCTGATCTCGTCCGATCTCGGAAGCTAAGCAGGGTCGGGCCTGGTTAGTACTTGGATGGGAGACCGCCTGGGAATACCAGGTGCTGTAAGCTTTTTGTCACTGCCTTGTGGAATTTCAACTCTTTGTCCGTTTTTTCCCACAAGGCTGAAATATGTGCCCTCGCTTTGAAATAAGTAAGCAAGGTTAGTTTGTATTTCATCCAACAATCTGTGCTACAAATTATGGCTACAGTATATGCAATTTCATCCACTTTTTGAGATTGCCTTTCGCTTACGGCCACACCGGCCTGAGTACGCCTGATCTCGTCCGATCTCGGAAGCTAAGCAGGGTCGGGCCTGGTTAGTACTTGGATGGGAGACCGCCTGGGAATACCAGGTGCTGTAAGCTTTTTGTCACTGCCTTGTGGAATTTCAACTCTTTGTCCGTTTTTTCCCACAAGGCTGAAATATGTGCCCTCGCTTTGAAATAAGTAAGCAAGGTTAGTTTGTATTTCATCCAACAATCTGTGCTACAAATTATGGCTACAGTATATGCAATTTCTTCCACTTTTTGAGTGACACAAAGATGCTTATCTAAATGGTGGAAATGCAACAGCTGTTAATCAGGCTCACTTTGACTTTACATAGTGCACCAAGAGATAGTTTCTCGCTTACGGCCACACCGGCCTGAGTACGCCTGATCTCGTCCGATCTCGGAAGCTAAGCAGGGTCGGGCCTGGTTAGTACTTGGATGGGAGACCGCCTGGGAATACCAGGTGCTGTAAGCTTTTTGTCACTGCCTTGTGGAATTTCAACTCTTTGTCCGTTTTTTCCCACAAGGCTGAAATATGTGCCCTCGCTTTGAAATAAGTAAGCAAGGTTAGTTTGTATTTCATCCAACAATCTGTGCTACAAATTATGGCTACAGTATATGCAATTTCATCCACTTTTTGAGATTGCCTTTCGCTTACGGCCACACCGGCCTGAGTACGCCTGATCTCGTCCGATCTCGGAAGCTAAGCAGGGTCGGGCCTGGTTAGTACTTGGATGGGAGACCGCCTGGGAATACCAGGTGCTGTAAGCTTTTTGTCACTGCCTTGTGGAATTTCAACTCTTTGTCCGTTTTTTCCCACAAGGCTGAAATATGTGCCCTCGCTTTGAAATAAGTAAGCAAGGTTAGTTTGTATTTCATCCAACAATCTGTGCTACAAATTATGGCTACAGTATATGCAATTTCATCCACTTTTTGAGATTGCCTTTCGCTTACGGCCACACCGGCCTGAGTACGCCTGATCTCGTCCGATCTCGGAAGCTAAGCAGGGTCGGGCCTGGTTAGTACTTGGATGGGAGACCGCCTGGGAATACCAGGTGCTGTAAGCTTTTTGTCACTGCCTTGTGGAATTTCAACTCTTTGTCCGTTTTTTCCCACAAGGCTGAAATATGTGCCCTCGCTTTGAAATAAGTAAGCAAGGTTAGTTTGTATTTCATCCAACAATCTGTGCTACAAATTATGGCTACAGTATATGCAATTTCATCCACTTTTTGAGATTGCCTTTCGCTTACGGCCACACCGGCCTGAGTACGCCTGATCTCGTCCGATCTCGGAAGCTAAGCAGGGTCGGGCCTGGTTAGTACTTGGATGGGAGACCGCCTGGGAATACCAGGTGCTGTAAGCTTTTTGTCACTGCCTTGTGGAATTTCAACTCTTTGTCCGTTTTTTCCCACAAGGCTGAAATATGTGCCCTCGCTTTGAAATAAGTAAGCAAGGTTAGTTTGTATTTCATCCAACAATCTGTGCTACAAATTATGGCTACAGTATATGCAATTTCATCCACTTTTTGAGATTGCCTTTCGCTTACGGCCACACCGGCCTGAGTACGCCTGATCTCGTCCGATCTCGGAAGCTAAGCAGGGTCGGGCCTGGTTAGTACTTGGATGGGAGACCGCCTGGGAATACCAGGTGCTGTAAGCTTTTTGTCACTGCCTTGTGGAATTTCAACTCTTTGTCCGTTTTTTCCCACAAGGCTGAAATATGTGCCCTCGCTTTGAAATAAGTAAGCAAGGTTAGTTTGTATTTCATCCAACAATCTGTGCTACAAATTATGGCTACAGTATATGCAATTTCTTCCACTTTTTGAGTGACACAAAGATGCTTATCTAAATGGTGGAAATGCAACAGCTGTTAATCAGGCTCACTTTGACTTTACATAGTGCACCAAGAGATAGTTTCTCGCTTACGGCCACACCGGCCTGAGTACGCCTGATCTCGTCCGATCTCGGAAGCTAAGCAGGGTCGGGCCTGGTTAGTACTTGGATGGGAGACCGCCTGGGAATACCAGGTGCTGTAAGCTTTTTGTCACTGCCTTGTGGAATTTCAACTCTTTGTCCGTTTTTTCCCACAAGGCTGAAATATGTGCCCTCGCTTTGAAATAAGTAAGCAAGGTTAGTTTGTATTTCATCCAACAATCTGTGCTACAAATTATGGCTACAGTATATGCAATTTCATCCACTTTTTGAGATTGCCTTTCGCTTACGGCCACACCGGCCTGAGTACGCCTGATCTCGTCCGATCTCGGAAGCTAAGCAGGGTCGGGCCTGGTTAGTACTTGGATGGGAGACCGCCTGGGAATACCAGGTGCTGTAAGCTTTTTGTCACTGCCTTGTGGAATTTCAACTCTTTGTCCGTTTTTTCCCACAAGGCTGAAATATGTGCCCTCGCTTTGAAATAAGTAAGCAAGGTTAGTTTGTATTTCATCCAACAATCTGTGCTACAAATTATGGCTACAGTATATGCAATTTCATCCACTTTTTGAGATTGCCTTTCGCTTACGGCCACACCGGCCTGAGTACGCCTGATCTCGTCCGATCTCGGAAGCTAAGCAGGGTCGGGCCTGGTTAGTACTTGGATGGGAGACCGCCTGGGAATACCAGGTGCTGTAAGCTTTTTGTCACTGCCTTGTGGAATTTCAACTCTTTGTCCGTTTTTTCCCACAAGGCTGAAATATGTGCCCTCGCTTTGAAATAAGTAAGCAAGGTTAGTTTGTATTTCATCCAACAATCTGTGCTACAAATTATGGCTACAGTATATGCAATTTCATCCACTTTTTGAGATTGCCTTTCGCTTACGGCCACACCGGCCTGAGTACGCCTGATCTCGTCCGATCTCGGAAGCTAAGCAGGGTCGGGCCTGGTTAGTACTTGGATGGGAGACCGCCTGGGAATACCAGGTGCTGTAAGCTTTTTGTCACTGCCTTGTGGAATTTCAACTCTTTGTCCGTTTTTTCCCACAAGGCTGAAATATGTGCCCTCGCTTTGAAATAAGTAAGCAAGGTTAGTTTGTATTTCATCCAACAATCTGTGCTACAAATTATGGCTACAGTATATGCAATTTCATCCACTTTTTGAGATTGCCTTTCGCTTACGGCCACACCGGCCTGAGTACGCCTGATCTCGTCCGATCTCGGAAGCTAAGCAGGGTCGGGCCTGGTTAGTACTTGGATGGGAGACCGCCTGGGAATACCAGGTGCTGTAAGCTTTTTGTCACTGCCTTGTGGAATTTCAACTCTTTGTCCGTTTTTTCCCACAAGGCTGAAATATGTGCCCTCGCTTTGAAATAAGTAAGCAAGGTTAGTTTGTATTTCATCCAACAATCTGTGCTACAAATTATGGCTACAGTATATGCAATTTCATCCACTTTTTGAGATTGCCTTTCGCTTACGGCCACACCGGCCTGAGTACGCCTGATCTCGTCCGATCTCGGAAGCTAAGCAGGGTCGGGCCTGGTTAGTACTTGGATGGGAGACCGCCTGGGAATACCAGGTGCTGTAAGCTTTTTGTCACTGCCTTGTGGAATTTCAACTCTTTGTCCGTTTTTTCCCACAAGGCTGAAATATGTGCCCTCGCTTTGAAATAAGTAAGCAAGGTTAGTTTGTATTTCATCCAACAATCTGTGCTACAAATTATGGCTACAGTATATGCAATTTCATCCACTTTTTGAGATTGCCTTTCGCTTACGGCCACACCGGCCTGAGTACGCCTGATCTCGTCCGATCTCGGAAGCTAAGCAGGGTCGGGCCTGGTTAGTACTTGGATGGGAGACCGCCTGGGAATACCAGGTGCTGTAAGCTTTTTGTCACTGCCTTGTGGAATTTCAACTCTTTGTCCGTTTTTCCCACAAGGCTGAAATATGTGCCCTCGCTTTGAAATAAGTAAGCAAGGTTAGTTTGTATTTCATCCAACAATCTGTGCTACAAATTATGGCTACAGTATATGCAATTTCTTCCACTTTTTGAGTGACACAAAGATGCTTATCTAAATGGTGGAAATGCAACAGCTGTTAATCAGGCTCACTTTGACTTTACATAGTGCACCAAGAGATAGTTTCTCGCTTACGGCCACACGGCCTGAGTACGTCTGATCTCGGAAGCTAAGCAGGGTCGGGCCTGGTTAGTACTTGGATGGGAGACCGCCTGGGAATACCAGGTGCTGTAAGCTTTTTGTCACTGCCTTGTGGAATTTCAACTCTTTGTCCGTTTTTTCCCACAAGGCTGAAATATGTGCCCTCGCTTTGAAATAAGTAAGCAAGGTTAGTTTGTATTTCATCCAACAATCTGTGCTACAAATTATGGCTACAGTATATGCAATTTCATCCACTTTTTGAGATTGCCTTTCGCTTACGGCCACACCGGCCTGAGTACGCCTGATCTCGTCCGATCTCGGAAGCTAAGCAGGGTCGGGCCTGGTTAGTACTTGGATGGGAGACCGCCTGGGAATACCAGGTGCTGTAAGCTTTTTGTCACTGCCTTGTGGAATTTCAACTCTTTGTCCGTTTTTTCCCACAAGGCTGAAATATGTGCCCTCGCTTTGAAATAAGTAAGCAAGGTTAGTTTGTATTTCATCCAACAATCTGTGCTACAAATTATGGCTACAGTATATGCAATTTCATCCACTTTTTGAGATTGCCTTTCGCTTACGGCCACACCGGCCTGAGTACGCCTGATCTCGTCCGATCTCGGAAGCTAAGCAGGGTCGGGCCTGGTTAGTACTTGGATGGGAGACCGCCTGGGAATACCAGGTGCTGTAAGCTTTTTGTCACTGCCTTGTGGAATTTCAACTCTTTGTCCGTTTTTTCCCACAAGGCTGAAATATGTGCCCTCGCTTTGAAATAAGTAAGCAAGGTTAGTTTGTATTTCATCCAACAATCTGTGCTACAAATTATGGCTACAGTATATGCAATTTCATCCACTTTTTGAGATTGCCTTTCGCTTACGGCCACACCGGCCTGAGTACGCCTGATCTCGTCCGATCTCGGAAGCTAAGCAGGGTCGGGCCTGGTTAGTACTTGGATGGGAGACCGCCTGGGAATACCAGGTGCTGTAAGCTTTTTGTCACTGCCTTGTGGAATTTCAACTCTTTGTCCGTTTTTTCCCACAAGGCTGAAATATGTGCCCTCGCTTTGAAATAAGTAAGCAAGGTTAGTTTGTATTTCATCCAACAATCTGTGCTACAAATTATGGCTACAGTATATGCAATTTCATCCACTTTTTGAGATTGCCTTTCGCTTACGGCCACACCGGCCTGAGTACGCCTGATCTCGTCCGATCTCGGAAGCTAAGCAGGGTCGGGCCTGGTTAGTACTTGGATGGGAGACCGCCTGGGAATACCAGGTGCTGTAAGCTTTTTGTCACTGCCTTGTGGAATTTCAACTCTTTGTCCGTTTTTTCCCACAAGGCTGAAATATGTGCCCTCGCTTTGAAATAAGTAAGCAAGGTTAGTTTGTATTTCATCCAACAATCTGTGCTACAAATTATGGCTACAGTATATGCAATTTCATCCACTTTTTGAGATTGCCTTTCGCTTACGGCCACACCGGCCTGAGTACGCCTGATCTCGTCCGATCTCGGAAGCTAAGCAGGGTCGGGCCTGGTTAGTACTTGGATGGGAGACCGCCTGGGAATACCAGGTGCTGTAAGCTTTTTGTCACTGCCTTGTGGAATTTCAACTCTTTGTCCGTTTTTTCCCACAAGGCTGAAATATGTGCCCTCGCTTTGAAATAAGTAAGCAAGGTTAGTTTGTATTTCATCCAACAATCTGTGCTACAAATTATGGCTACAGTATATGCAATTTCATCCACTTTTTGAGATTGCCTTTCGCTTACGGCCACACCGGCCTGAGTACGCCTGATCTCGTCCGATCTCGGAAGCTAAGCAGGGTCGGGCCTGGTTAGTACTTGGATGGGAGACCGCCTGGGAATACCAGGTGCTGTAAGCTTTTTGTCACTGCCTTGTGGAATTTCAACTCTTTGTCCGTTTTTTCCCACAAGGCTGAAATATGTGCCCTCGCTTTGAAATAAGTAAGCAAGGTTAGTTTGTATTTCATCCAACAATCTGTGCTACAAATTATGGCTACAGTATATGCAATTTCATCCACTTTTTGAGATTGCCTTTCGCTTACGGCCACACCGGCCTGAGTACGCCTGATCTCGTCCGATCTCGGAAGCTAAGCAGGGTCGGGCCTGGTTAGTACTTGGATGGGAGACCGCCTGGGAATACCAGGTGCTGTAAGCTTTTTGTCACTGCCTTGTGGAATTTCAACTCTTTGTCCGTTTTTTCCCACAAGGCTGAAATATGTGCCCTCGCTTTGAAATAAGTAAGCAAGGTTAGTTTGTATTTCATCCAACAATCTGTGCTACAAATTATGGCTACAGTATATGCAATTTCTTCCACTTTTTGAGTGACACAAAGATGCTTATCTAAATGGTGGAAATGCAACAGCTGTTAATCAGGCTCACTTTGACTTTACATAGTGCACCAAGAGATAGTTTCTCGCTTACGGCCACACCGGCCTGAGTACGTCTGATCTCGGAAGCTAAGCAGGGTCGGGCCTGGTTAGTACTTGGATGGGAGACCGCCTGGGAATACCAGGTGCTGTAAGCTTTTTGTCACTGCCTTGTGGAATTTCAACTCTTTGTCCGTTTTTTCCCACAAGGCTGAAATATGTGCCCTCGCTTTGAAATAAGTAAGCAAGGTTAGTTTGTATTTCATCCAACAATCTGTGCTACAAATTATGGCTACAGTATATGCAATTTCATCCACTTTTTGAGATTGCCTTTCGCTTACGGCCACACCGGCCTGAGTACGCCTGATCTCGTCCGATCTCGGAAGCTAAGCAGGGTCGGGCCTGGTTAGTACTTGGATGGGAGACCGCCTGGGAATACCAGGTGCTGTAAGCTTTTTGTCACTGCCTTGTGGAATTTCAACTCTTTGTCCGTTTTTTCCCACAAGGCTGAAATATGTGCCCTCGCTTTGAAATAAGTAAGCAAGGTTAGTTTGTATTTCATCCAACAATCTGTGCTACAAATTATGGCTACAGTATATGCAATTTCTTCCACTTTTTGAGTGACACAAAGATGCTTATCTAAATGGTGGAAATGCAACAGCTGTTAATCAGGCTCACTTTGACTTTACATAGTGCACCAAGAGATAGTTTCTCGCTTACGGCCACACCGGCCTGAGTACGCCTGATCTCGTCCGATCTCGGAAGCTAAGCAGGGTCGGGCCTGGTTAGTACTTGGATGGGAGACCGCCTGGGAATACCAGGTGCTGTAAGCTTTTTGTCACTGCCTTGTGGAATTTCAACTCTTTGTCCGTTTTTTCCCACAAGGCTGAAATATGTGCCCTCGCTTTGAAATAAGTAAGCAAGGTTAGTTTGTATTTCATCCAACAATCTGTGCTACAAATTATGGCTACAGTATATGCAATTTCATCCACTTTTTGAGATTGCCTTTCGCTTACGGCCACACCGGCCTGAGTACGCCTGATCTCGTCCGATCTCGGAAGCTAAGCAGGGTCGGGCCTGGTTAGTACTTGGATGGGAGACCGCCTGGGAATACCAGGTGCTGTAAGCTTTTTGTCACTGCCTTGTGGAATTTCAACTCTTTGTCCGTTTTTTCCCACAAGGCTGAAATATGTGCCCTCGCTTTGAAATAAGTAAGCAAGGTTAGTTTGTATTTCATCCAACAATCTGTGCTACAAATTATGGCTACAGTATATGCAATTTCATCCACTTTTTGAGATTGCCTTTCGCTTACGGCCACACCGGCCTGAGTACGCCTGATCTCGTCCGATCTCGGAAGCTAAGCAGGGTCGGGCCTGGTTAGTACTTGGATGGGAGACCGCCTGGGAATACCAGGTGCTGTAAGCTTTTTGTCACTGCCTTGTGGAATTTCAACTCTTTGTCCGTTTTTTCCCACAAGGCTGAAATATGTGCCCTCGCTTTGAAATAAGTAAGCAAGGTTAGTTTGTATTTCATCCAACAATCTGTGCTACAAATTATGGCTACAGTATATGCAATTTCATCCACTTTTTGAGATTGCCTTTCGCTTACGGCCACACCGGCCTGAGTACGCCTGATCTCGTCCGATCTCGGAAGCTAAGCAGGGTCGGGCCTGGTTAGTACTTGGATGGGAGACCGCCTGGGAATACCAGGTGCTGTAAGCTTTTTGTCACTGCCTTGTGGAATTTCAACTCTTTGTCCGTTTTTTCCCACAAGGCTGAAATATGTGCCCTCGCTTTGAAATAAGTAAGCAAGGTTAGTTTGTATTTCATCCAACAATCTGTGCTACAAATTATGGCTACAGTATATGCAATTTCATCCACTTTTTGAGATTGCCTTTCGCTTACGGCCACACCGGCCTGAGTACGCCTGATCTCGTCCGATCTCGGAAGCTAAGCAGGGTCGGGCCTGGTTAGTACTTGGATGGGAGACCGCCTGGGAATACCAGGTGCTGTAAGCTTTTTGTCACTGCCTTGTGGAATTTCAACTCTTTGTCCGTTTTTTCCCACAAGGCTGAAATATGTGCCCTCGCTTTGAAATAAGTAAGCAAGGTTAGTTTGTATTTCATCCAACAATCTGTGCTACAAATTATGGCTACAGTATATGCAATTTCATCCACTTTTTGAGATTGCCTTTCGCTTACGGCCACACCGGCCTGAGTACGCCTGATCTCGTCCGATCTCGGAAGCTAAGCAGGGTCGGGCCTGGTTAGTACTTGGATGGGAGACCGCCTGGGAATACCAGGTGCTGTAAGCTTTTTGTCACTGCCTTGTGGAATTTCAACTCTTTGTCCGTTTTTTCCCACAAGGCTGAAATATGTGCCCTCGCTTTGAAATAAGTAAGCAAGGTTAGTTTGTATTTCATCCAACAATCTGTGCTACAAATTATGGCTACAGTATATGCAATTTCTTCCACTTTTTGAGTGACACAAAGATGCTTATCTAAATGGTGGAAATGCAACAGCTGTTAATCAGGCTCACTTTGACTTTACATAGTGCACCAAGAGATAGTTTCTCGCTTACGGCCACACCGGCCTGAGTACGCCTGATCTCGTCCGATCTCGGAAGCTAAGCAGGGTCGGGCCTGGTTAGTACTTGGATGGGAGACCGCCTGGGAATACCAGGTGCTGTAAGCTTTTTGTCACTGCCTTGTGGAATTTCAACTCTTTGTCCGTTTTTTTCCCACAAGGCTGAAATATGTGCCCTCGCTTTGAAATAAGTAAGCAAGGTTAGTTTGTATTTCATCCAACAATCTGTGCTACAAATTATGGCTACAGTATATGCAATTTCTTCCACTTTTTGAGTGACACAAAGATGCTTATCTAAATGGTGGAAATGCAACAGCTGTTAATCAGGCTCACTTTGACTTTACATAGTGCACCAAGAGATAGTTTCTCGCTTACGGCCACACCGGCCTGAGTACGTCTGATCTCGGAAGCTAAGCAGGGTCGGGCCTGGTTAGTACTTGGATGGGAGACCGCCTGGGAATACCAGGTGCTGTAAGCTTTTTGTCACTGCCTTGTGGAATTTCAACTCTTTGTCCGTTTTTTCCCACAAGGCTGAAATATGTGCCCTCGCTTTGAAATAAGTAAGCAAGGTTAGTTTGTATTTCATCCAACAATCTGTGCTACAAATTATGGCTACAGTATATGCAATTTCATCCACTTTTTGAGATTGCCTTTCGCTTACGGCCACACCGGCCTGAGTACGCCTGATCTCGTCCGATCTCGGAAGCTAAGCAGGGTCGGGCCTGGTTAGTACTTGGATGGGAGACCGCCTGGGAATACCAGGTGCTGTAAGCTTTTTGTCACTGCCTTGTGGAATTTCAACTCTTTGTCCGTTTTTTCCCACAAGGCTGAAATATGTGCCCTCGCTTTGAAATAAGTAAGCAAGGTTAGTTTGTATTTCATCCAACAATCTGTGCTACAAATTATGGCTACAGTATATGCAATTTCTTCCACTTTTTGAGTGACACAAAGATGCTTATCTAAATGGTGGAAATGCAACAGCTGTTAATCAGGCTCACTTTGACTTTACATAGTGCACCAAGAGATAGTTTCTCGCTTACGGCCACACCGGCCTGAGTACGCCTGATCTCGTCCGATCTCGGAAGCTAAGCAGGGTCGGGCCTGGTTAGTACTTGGATGGGAGACCGCCTGGGAATACCAGGTGCTGTAAGCTTTTTGTCACTGCCTTGTGGAATTTCAACTCTTTGTCCGTTTTTTCCCACAAGGCTGAAATATGTGCCCTCGCTTTGAAATAAGTAAGCAAGGTTAGTTTGTATTTCATCCAACAATCTGTGCTACAAATTATGGCTACAGTATATGCAATTTCATCCACTTTTTGAGATTGCCTTTCGCTTACGGCCACACCGGCCTGAGTACGCCTGATCTCGTCCGATCTCGGAAGCTAAGCAGGGTCGGGCCTGGTTAGTACTTGGATGGGAGACCGCCTGGGAATACCAGGTGCTGTAAGCTTTTTGTCACTGCCTTGTGGAATTTCAACTCTTTGTCCGTTTTTTCCCACAAGGCTGAAATATGTGCCCTCGCTTTGAAATAAGTAAGCAAGGTTAGTTTGTATTTCATCCAACAATCTGTGCTACAAATTATGGCTACAGTATATGCAATTTCATCCACTTTTTGAGATTGCCTTTCGCTTACGGCCACACCGGCCTGAGTACGCCTGATCTCGTCCGATCTCGGAAGCTAAGCAGGGTCGGGCCTGGTTAGTACTTGGATGGGAGACCGCCTGGGAATACCAGGTGCTGTAAGCTTTTTGTCACTGCCTTGTGGAATTTCAACTCTTTGTCCGTTTTTTCCCACAAGGCTGAAATATGTGCCCTCGCTTTGAAATAAGTAAGCAAGGTTAGTTTGTATTTCATCCAACAATCTGTGCTACAAATTATGGCTACAGTATATGCAATTTCTTCCACTTTTTGAGTGACACAAAGATGCTTATCTAAATGGTGGAAATGCAACAGCTGTTAATCAGGCTCACTTTGACTTTACATAGTGCACCAAGAGATAGTTCTCGCTTACGGCCACACCGGCCTGAGTACGCCTGATCTCGTCCGATCTCGGAAGCTAAGCAGGGTCGGGCCTGGTTAGTACTTGGATGGGAGACCGCCTGGGAATACCAGGTGCTGTAAGCTTTTTGTCACTGCCTTGTGGAATTTCAACTCTTTGTCCGTTTTTTCCCACAAGGCTGAAATATGTGCCCTCGCTTTGAAATAAGTAAGCAAGGTTAGTTTGTATTTCATCCAACAATCTGTGCTACAAATTATGGCTACAGTATATGCAATTTCATCCACTTTTTGAGATTGCCTTTCGCTTACGGCCACACCGGCCTGAGTACGCCTGATCTCGTCCGATCTCGGAAGCTAAGCAGGGTCGGGCCTGGTTAGTACTTGGATGGGAGACCGCCTGGGAATACCAGGTGCTGTAAGCTTTTTGTCACTGCCTTGTGGAATTTCAACTCTTTGTCCGTTTTTTCCCACAAGGCTGAAATATGTGCCCTCGCTTTGAAATAAGTAAGCAAGGTTAGTTTGTATTTCATCCAACAATCTGTGCTACAAATTATGGCTACAGTATATGCAATTTCATCCACTTTTTGAGATTGCCTTTCGCTTACGGCCACACCGGCCTGAGTACGCCTGATCTCGTCCGATCTCGGAAGCTAAGCAGGGTCGGGCCTGGTTAGTACTTGGATGGGAGACCGCCTGGGAATACCAGGTGCTGTAAGCTTTTTGTCACTGCCTTGTGGAATTTCAACTCTTTGTCCGTTTTTTCCCACAAGGCTGAAATATGTGCCCTCGCTTTGAAATAAGTAAGCAAGGTTAGTTTGTATTTCATCCAACAATCTGTGCTACAAATTATGGCTACAGTATATGCAATTTCATCCACTTTTTGAGATTGCCTTTCGCTTACGGCCACACCGGCCTGAGTACGCCTGATCTCGTCCGATCTCGGAAGCTAAGCAGGGTCGGGCCTGGTTAGTACTTGGATGGGAGACCGCCTGGGAATACCAGGTGCTGTAAGCTTTTTGTCACTGCCTTGTGGAATTTCAACTCTTTGTCCGTTTTTCCCACAAGGCTGAAATATGTGCCCTCGCTTTGAAATAAGTAAGCAAGGTTAGTTTGTATTTCATCCAACAATCTGTGCTACAAATTATGGCTACAGTATATGCAATTTCATCCACTTTTTGAGATTGCCTTTCGCTTACGGCCACACCGGCCTGAGTACGCCTGATCTCGTCCGATCTCGGAAGCTAAGCAGGGTCGGGCCTGGTTAGTACTTGGATGGGAGACCGCCTGGGAATACCAGGTGCTGTAAGCTTTTTGTCACTGCCTTGTGGAATTTCAACTCTTTGTCCGTTTTTTCCCACAAGGCTGAAATATGTGCCCTCGCTTTGAAATAAGTAAGCAAGGTTAGTTTGTATTTCATCCAACAATCTGTGCTACAAATTATGGCTACAGTATATGCAATTTCATCCACTTTTTGAGATTG
Organism: Oncorhynchus mykiss; assembly: GCF_013265735.2. Taxonomy (NCBI): domain Eukaryota; kingdom Metazoa; phylum Chordata; class Actinopteri; order Salmoniformes; family Salmonidae; genus Oncorhynchus; species Oncorhynchus mykiss. The sequence continues at coordinate 49,790 of NW_023493826.1, forward strand.
CCTTTCGCTTACGGCCACACCGGCCTGAGTACGCCTGATCTCGTCCGATCTCGGAAGCTAAGCAGGGTCGGGCCTGGTTAGTACTTGGATGGGAGACCGCCTGGGAATACCAGGTGCTGTAAGCTTTTTGTCACTGCCTTGTGGAATTTCAACTCTTTGTCCGTTTTTTCCCACAAGGCTGAAATATGTGCCCTCGCTTTGAAATAAGTAAGCAAGGTTAGTTTGTATTTCATCCAACAATCTGTGCTACAAATTATGGCTACAGTATATGCAATTTCATCCACTTTTTGAGATTGCCTTTCGCTTACGGCCACACCGGCCTGAGTACGCCTGATCTCGTCCGATCTCGGAAGCTAAGCAGGGTCGGGCCTGGTTAGTACTTGGATGGGAGACCGCCTGGGAATACCAGGTGCTGTAAGCTTTTTGTCACTGCCTTGTGGAATTTCAACTCTTTGTCCGTTTTTTTCCCACAAGGCTGAAATATGTGCCCTCGCTTTGAAATAAGTAAGCAAGGTTAGTTTGTATTTCATCCAACAATCTGTGCTACAAATTATGGCTACAGTATATGCAATTTCATCCACTTTTTGAGATTGCCTTTCGCTTACGGCCACACCGGCCTGAGTACGCCTGATCTCGTCCGATCTCGGAAGCTAAGCAGGGTCGGGCCTGGTTAGTACTTGGATGGGAGACCGCCTGGGAATACCAGGTGCTGTAAGCTTTTTGTCACTGCCTTGTGGAATTTCAACTCTTTGTCCGTTTTTTCCCACAAGGCTGAAATATGTGCCCTCGCTTTGAAATAAGTAAGCAAGGTTAGTTTGTATTTCATCCAACAATCTGTGCTACAAATTATGGCTACAGTATATGCAATTTCATCCACTTTTTGAGATTGCCTTTCGCTTACGGCCACACCGGCCTGAGTACGCCTGATCTCGTCCGATCTCGGAAGCTAAGCAGGGTCGGGCCTGGTTAGTACTTGGATGGGAGACCGCCTGGGAATACCAGGTGCTGTAAGCTTTTTGTCACTGCCTTGTGGAATTTCAACTCTTTGTCCGTTTTTTCCCACAAGGCTGAAATATGTGCCCTCGCTTTGAAATAAGTAAGCAAGGTTAGTTTGTATTTCATCCAACAATCTGTGCTACAAATTATGGCTACAGTATATGCAATTTCATCCACTTTTTGAGATTGCCTTTCGCTTACGGCCACACCGGCCTGAGTACGCCTGATCTCGTCCGATCTCGGAAGCTAAGCAGGGTCGGGCCTGGTTAGTACTTGGATGGGAGACCGCCTGGGAATACCAGGTGCTGTAAGCTTTTTGTCACTGCCTTGTGGAATTTCAACTCTTTGTCCGTTTTTTCCCACAAGGCTGAAATATGTGCCCTCGCTTTGAAATAAGTAAGCAAGGTTAGTTTGTATTTCATCCAACAATCTGTGCTACAAATTATGGCTACAGTATATGCAATTTCATCCACTTTTTGAGATTGCCTTTCGCTTACGGCCACACCGGCCTGAGTACGCCTGATCTCGTCCGATCTCGGAAGCTAAGCAGGGTCGGGCCTGGTTAGTACTTGGATGGGAGACCGCCTGGGAATACCAGGTGCTGTAAGCTTTTTGTCACTGCCTTGTGGAATTTCAACTCTTTGTCCGTTTTTTCCCACAAGGCTGAAATATGTGCCCTCGCTTTGAAATAAGTAAGCAAGGTTAGTTTGTATTTCATCCAACAATCTGTGCTACAAATTATGGCTACAGTATATGCAATTTCTTCCACTTTTTGAGTGACACAAAGATGCTTATCTAAATGGTGGAAATGCAACAGCTGTTAATCAGGCTCACTTTGACTTTACATAGTGCACCAAGAGATAGTTTCTCGCTTACGGCACACCGGCCTGAGTACGCCTGATCTCGTCCGATCTCGGAAGCTAAGCAGGGTCGGGCCTGGTTAGTACTTGGATGGGAGACCGCCTGGGAATACCAGGTGCTGTAAGCTTTTTGTCACTGCCTTGTGGAATTTCAACTCTTTGTCCGTTTTTTTCCCACAAGGCTGAAATATGTGCCCTCGCTTTGAAATAAGTAAGCAAGGTTAGTTTGTATTTCATCCAACAATCTGTGCTACAAATTATGGCTACAGTATATGCAATTTCTTCCACTTTTTGAGTGACACAAAGATGCTTATCTAAATGGTGGAAATGCAACAGCTGTTAATCAGGCTCACTTTGACTTTACATAGTGCCCAAGAGATAGTTTCTCGCTTACGGCCACACCGGCCTGAGTACGCCTGATCTCGTCCGATCTCGGAAGCTAAGCAGGGTCGGGCCTGGTTAGTACTTGGATGGGAGACCGCCTGGGAATACCAGGTGCTGTAAGCTTTTTGTCACTGCCTTGTGGAATTTCAACTCTTTGTCCGTTTTTTCCCACAAGGCTGAAATATGTGCCCTCGCTTTGAAATAAGTAAGCAAGGTTAGTTTGTATTTCATCCAACAATCTGTGCTACAAATTATGGCTACAGTATATGCAATTTCATCCACTTTTTGAGATTGCCTTTCGCTTACGGCCACACCGGCCTGAGTACGCCTGATCTCGTCCGATCTCGGAAGCTAAGCAGGGTCGGGCCTGGTTAGTACTTGGATGGGAGACCGCCTGGGAATACCAGGTGCTGTAAGCTTTTTGTCACTGCCTTGTGGAATTTCAACTCTTTGTCCGTTTTTTCCCACAAGGCTGAAATATGTGCCCTCGCTTTGAAATAAGTAAGCAAGGTTAGTTTGTATTTCATCCAACAATCTGTGCTACAAATTATGGCTACAGTATATGCAATTTCATCCACTTTTTGAGATTGCCTTTCGCTTACGGCCACACCGGCCTGAGTACGCCTGATCTCGTCCGATCTCGGAAGCTAAGCAGGGTCGGGCCTGGTTAGTACTTGGATGGGAGACCGCCTGGGAATACCAGGTGCTGTAAGCTTTTTGTCACTGCCTTGTGGAATTTCAACTCTTTGTCCGTTTTTTCCCACAAGGCTGAAATATGTGCCCTCGCTTTGAAATAAGTAAGCAAGGTTAGTTTGTATTTCATCCAACAATCTGTGCTACAAATTATGGCTACAGTATATGCAATTTCATCCACTTTTTGAGATTGCCTTTCGCTTACGGCCACACCGGCCTGAGTACGCCTGATCTCGTCCGATCTCGGAAGCTAAGCAGGGTCGGGCCTGGTTAGTACTTGGATGGGAGACCGCCTGGGAATACCAGGTGCTGTAAGCTTTTTGTCACTGCCTTGTGGAATTTCAACTCTTTGTCCGTTTTTTCCCACAAGGCTGAAATATGTGCCCTCGCTTTGAAATAAGTAAGCAAGGTTAGTTTGTATTTCATCCAACAATCTGTGCTACAAATTATGGCTACAGTATATGCAATTTCATCCACTTTTTGAGATTGCCTTTCGCTTACGGCCACACCGGCCTGAGTACGCCTGATCTCGTCCGATCTCGGAAGCTAAGCAGGGTCGGGCCTGGTTAGTACTTGGATGGGAGACCGCCTGGGAATACCAGGTGCTGTAAGCTTTTTGTCACTGCCTTGTGGAATTTCAACTCTTTGTCCGTTTTTTCCCACAAGGCTGAAATATGTGCCCTCGCTTTGAAATAAGTAAGCAAGGTTAGTTTGTATTTCATCCAACAATCTGTGCTACAAATTATGGCTACAGTATATGCAATTTCATCCACTTTTTGAGATTGCCTTTCGCTTACGGCCACACCGGCCTGAGTACGCCTGATCTCGTCCGATCTCGGAAGCTAAGCAGGGTCGGGCCTGGTTAGTACTTGGATGGGAGACCGCCTGGGAATACCAGGTGCTGTAAGCTTTTTGTCACTGCCTTGTGGAATTTCAACTCTTTGTCCGTTTTTTCCCACAAGGCTGAAATATGTGCCCTCGCTTTGAAATAAGTAAGCAAGGTTAGTTTGTATTTCATCCAACAATCTGTGCTACAAATTATGGCTACAGTATATGCAATTTCATCCACTTTTTGAGATTGCCTTTCGCTTACGGCCACACCGGCCTGAGTACGCCTGATCTCGTCCGATCTCGGAAGCTAAGCAGGGTCGGGCCTGGTTAGTACTTGGATGGGAGACCGCCTGGGAATACCAGGTGCTGTAAGCTTTTTGTCACTGCCTTGTGGAATTTCAACTCTTTGTCCGTTTTTTCCCACAAGGCTGAAATATGTGCCCTCGCTTTGAAATAAGTAAGCAAGGTTAGTTTGTATTTCATCCAACAATCTGTGCTACAAATTATGGCTACAGTATATGCAATTTCATCCACTTTTTGAGATTGCCTTTCGCTTACGGCCACACCGGCCTGAGTACGCCTGATCTCGTCCGATCTCGGAAGCTAAGCAGGGTCGGGCCTGGTTAGTACTTGGATGGGAGACCGCCTGGGAATACCAGGTGCTGTAAGCTTTTTGTCACTGCCTTGTGGAATTTCAACTCTTTGTCCGTTTTTTCCCACAAGGCTGAAATATGTGCCCTCGCTTTGAAATAAGTAAGCAAGGTTAGTTTGTATTTCATCCAACAATCTGTGCTACAAATTATGGCTACAGTATATGCAATTTCATCCACTTTTTGAGATTGCCTTTCGCTTACGGCCACACCGGCCTGAGTACGCCTGATCTCGTCCGATCTCGGAAGCTAAGCAGGGTCGGGCCTGGTTAGTACTTGGATGGGAGACCGCCTGGGAATACCAGGTGCTGTAAGCTTTTTGTCACTGCCTTGTGGAATTTCAACTCTTTGTCCGTTTTTTCCCACAAGGCTGAAATATGTGCCCTCGCTTTGAAATAAGTAAGCAAGGTTAGTTTGTATTTCATCCAACAATCTGTGCTACAAATTATGGCTACAGTATATGCAATTTCATCCACTTTTTGAGATTGCCTTTCGCTTACGGCCACACCGGCCTGAGTACGCCTGATCTCGTCCGATCTCGGAAGCTAAGCAGGGTCGGGCCTGGTTAGTACTTGGATGGGAGACCGCCTGGGAATACCAGGTGCTGTAAGCTTTTTGTCACTGCCTTGTGGAATTTCAACTCTTTGTCCGTTTTTTTCCACAAGGCTGAAATATGTGCCCTCGCTTTGAAATAAGTAAGCAAGGTTAGTTTGTATTTCATCCAACAATCTGTGCTACAAATTATGGCTACAGTATATGCAATTTCTTCCACTTTTTGAGTGACACAAAGATGCTTATCTAAATGGTGGAAATGCAACAGCTGTTAATCAGGCTCACTTTGACTTTACATAGTGCACCAAGAGATAGTTTCTCGCTTACGGCCACACCGGCCTGAGTACGCCTGATCTCGTCCGATCTCGGAAGCTAAGCAGGGTCGGGCCTGGTTAGTACTTGGATGGGAGACCGCCTGGGAATACCAGGTGCTGTAAGCTTTTTGTCACTGCCTTGTGGAATTTCAACTCTTTGTCCGTTTTTTCCCACAAGGCTGAAATATGTGCCCTCGCTTTGAAATAAGTAAGCAAGGTTAGTTTGTATTTCATCCAACAATCTGTGCTACAAATTATGGCTACAGTATATGCAATTTCATCCACTTTTTGAGTGACACAAAGATGCTTATCTAAATGGTGGAAATGCAACAGCTGTTAATCGGCTCACTTTGACTTTACATAGTGCACCAAGAGATAGTTTTTCGCTTACGGCCACACCGCCTGAGTACGACCTGATCTCGGGTCCGATCTCGGAAGCTAAGCAGGGTCGGGCCTGGTTAGTACTTGGATGGGAGACCGCCTGGGAATACCAGGTGCTGTAAGCTTTTGTCACTGCCTTGTGGAATTTCAACTCTTTGTCCGTTTTTTCCCACAAGGCTGAAATATGTGCCCTCGCTTTGAAATAAGTAAGCAAGGTTAGTTTGTATTTCATCCAACAATCTGTGCTACAAATTATGGCTACAGTATATGCAATTTCTTCCACTTTTTGAGTGACACAAAGATGCTTATCTAAATGGTGGAAATGCAACAGCTGTTAATCAGGCTCACTTTGACTTTACATAGTGCACCAAGAGATAGTTTCTCGCTTACGGCCACACCGGCCTGAGTACGCCTGATCTCGTCCGATCTCGGAAGCTAAGCAGGGTCGGGCCTGGTTAGTACTTGGATGGGAGACCGCCTGGGAATACCAGGTGCTGTAAGCTTTTTGTCACTGCCTTGTGGAATTTCAACTCTTTGTCCGTTTTTTCCCACAAGGCTGAAATATGTGCCCTCGCTTTGAAATAAGTAAGCAAGGTTAGTTTGTATTTCATCCAACAATCTGTGCTACAAATTATGGCTACAGTATATGCAATTTCATCCACTTTTTGAGATTGCCTTTCGCTTACGGCCACACCGGCCTGAGTACGCCTGATCTCGTCCGATCTCGGAAGCTAAGCAGGGTCGGGCCTGGTTAGTACTTGGATGGGAGACCGCCTGGGAATACCAGGTGCTGTAAGCTTTTTGTCACTGCCTTGTGGAATTTCAACTCTTTGTCCGTTTTTTCCCACAAGGCTGAAATATGTGCCCTCGCTTTGAAATAAGTAAGCAAGGTTAGTTTGTATTTCATCCAACAATCTGTGCTACAAATTATGGCTACAGTATATGCAATTTCTTCCACTTTTTGAGTGACACAAAGATGCTTATCTAAATGGTGGAATGCAACAGCTGTTAATCAGGCTCACTTTGACTTTACATAGTGCACCAAGAGATAGTTTCTCGCTTACGGCCACACCGGCCTGAGTACGCCTGATCTCGTCCGATCTCGGAAGCTAAGCAGGGTCGGGCCTGGTTAGTACTTGGATGGGAGACCGCCTGGGAATACCAGGTGCTGTAAGCTTTTGTCACTGCCTTGTGGAATTTCAACTCTTTGTCCGTTTTTTCCCACAAGGCTGAAATATGTGCCCTCGCTTTGAAATAAGTAAGCAAGGTTAGTTTGTATTTCATCCAACAATCTGTGCTACAAATTATGGCTACAGTATATGCAATTTCTTCCACTTTTTGAGTGACACAAAGATGCTTATCTAAATGGTGGAAATGCAACAGCTGTTAATCAGGCTCACTTTGACTTTACATAGTGCACCAAGAGATAGTTTCTCGCTTACGGCCACACCGGCCTGAGTACGCCTGATCTCGTCCGATCTCGGAAGCTAAGCAGGGTCGGGCCTGGTTAGTACTTGGATGGGAGACCGCCTGGGAATACCAGGTGCTGTAAGCTTTTTGTCACTGCCTTGTGGAATTTCAACTCTTTGTCCGTTTTTTCCCACAAGGCTGAAATATGTGCCCTCGCTTTGAAATAAGTAAGCAAGGTTAGTTTGTATTTCATCCAACAATCTGTGCTACAAATTATGGCTACAGTATATGCAATTTCTTCCACTTTTGAGTGACACAAAGATGCTTATCTAAATGGTGGAAATGCAACAGCTGTTAATCAGGCTCACTTTGACTTTACATAGTGCACAAGAGATAGTTTCTCGCTTACGGCCACACCGGCCTGAGTACGCCTGATCTCGTCCGATCTCGGAAGCTAAGCAGGGTCGGGCCTGGTTAGTACTTGGATGGGAGACCGCCTGGGAATACCAGGTGCTGTAAGCTTTTTGTCACTGCCTTGTGGAATTTCAACTCTTTGTCCGTTTTTTCCCACAAGGCTGAAATATGTGCCCTCGCTTTGAAATAAGTAAGCAAGGTTAGTTTGTATTTCATCCAACAATCTGTGCTACAAATTATGGCTACAGTATATGCAATTTCATCCACTTTTTGAGATTGCCTTTCGCTTACGGCCACACCGGCCTGAGTACGCCTGATCTCGTCCGATCTCGGAAGCTAAGCAGGGTCGGGCCTGGTTAGTACTTGGATGGGAGACCGCCTGGGAATACCAGGTGCTGTAAGCTTTTTGTCACTGCCTTGTGGAATTTCAACTCTTTGTCCGTTTTTTCCCACAAGGCTGAAATATGTGCCCTCGCTTTGAAATAAGTAAGCAAGGTTAGTTTGTATTTCATCCAACAATCTGTGCTACAAATTATGGCTACAGTATATGCAATTTCATCCACTTTTTGAGATTGCCTTTCGCTTACGGCCACACCGGCCTGAGTACGCCTGATCTCGTCCGATCTCGGAAGCTAAGCAGGGTCGGGCCTGGTTAGTACTTGGATGGGAGACCGCCTGGGAATACCAGGTGCTGTAAGCTTTTTGTCACTGCCTTGTGGAATTTCAACTCTTTGTCCGTTTTTTCCCACAAGGCTGAAATATGTGCCCTCGCTTTGAAATAAGTAAGCAAGGTTAGTTTGTATTTCATCCAACAATCTGTGCTACAAATTATGGCTACAGTATATGCAATTTCTTCCACTTTTTGAGTGACACAAAGATGCTTATCTAAATGGTGGAAATGCAACAGCTGTTAATCAGGCTCACTTTGACTTTACATAGTGCACCAAGAGATAGTTTCTCGCTTACGGCCACACCGGCCTGAGTACGCCTGATCTCGTCCGATCTCGGAAGCTAAGCAGGGTCGGGCCTGGTTAGTACTTGGATGGGAGACCGCCTGGGAATACCAGGTGCTGTAAGCTTTTTGTCACTGCCTTGTGGAATTTCAACTCTTTGTCCGTTTTTTCCCACAAGGCTGAAATATGTGCCCTCGCTTTGAAATAAGTAAGCAAGGTTAGTTTGTATTTCATCCAACAATCTGTGCTACAAATTATGGCTACAGTATATGCAATTTCATCCACTTTTTGAGATTGCCTTTCGCTTACGGCCACACCGGCCTGAGTACGCCTGATCTCGTCCGATCTCGGAAGCTAAGCAGGGTCGGGCCTGGTTAGTACTTGGATGGGAGACCGCCTGGGAATACCAGGTGCTGTAAGCTTTTTGTCACTGCCTTGTGGAATTTCAACTCTTTGTCCGTTTTTTCCCACAAGGCTGAAATATGTGCCCTCGCTTTGAAATAAGTAAGCAAGGTTAGTTTGTATTTCATCCAACAATCTGTGCTACAAATTATGGCTACAGTATATGCAATTTCATCCACTTTTTGAGATTGCCTTTCGCTTACGGCCACACCGGCCTGAGTACGCCTGATCTCGTCCGATCTCGGAAGCTAAGCAGGGTCGGGCCTGGTTAGTACTTGGATGGGAGACCGCCTGGGAATACCAGGTGCTGTAAGCTTTTTGTCACTGCCTTGTGGAATTTCAACTCTTTGTCCGTTTTTTCCCACAAGGCTGAAATATGTGCCCTCGCTTTGAAATAAGTAAGCAAGGTTAGTTTGTATTTCATCCAACAATCTGTGCTACAAATTATGGCTACAGTATATGCAATTTCTTCCACTTTTTGAGTGACACAAAGATGCTTATCTAAATGGTGGAAATGCAACAGCTTTTAATCAGGCTCACTTTGACTTTACATAGTGCACCAAGAGATAGTTTCTCGCTTACGGCCACACCGGCCTGAGTACGCCTGATCTCGTCCGATCTCGGAAGCTAAGCAGGGTCGGGCCTGGTTAGTACTTGGATGGGAGACCGCCTGGGAATACCAGGTGCTGTAAGCTTTTTGTCACTGCCTTGTGGAATTTCAACTCTTTGTCCGTTTTTTCCCACAAGGCTGAAATATGTGCCCTCGCTTTGAAATAAGTAAGCAAGGTTAGTTTGTATTTCATCCAACAATCTGTGCTACAAATTATGGCTACAGTATATGCAATTTCTTCCACTTTTTGAGTGACACAAAGATGCTTATCTAAATGGTGGAAATGCAACAGCTGTTAATCAGGCTCACTTTGACTTTACATAGTGCACCAAGAGATAGTTTCTCGCTTACGGCCACACCGGCCTGAGTACGCCTGATCTCGTCCGATCTCGGAAGCTAAGCAGGGTCGGGCCTGGTTAGTACTTGGATGGGAGACCGCCTGGGAATACCAGGTGCTGTAAGCTTTTTGTCACTGCCTTGTGGAATTTCAACTCTTTGTCCGTTTTTTCCCACAAGGCTGAAATATGTGCCCTCGCTTTGAAATAAGTAAGCAAGGTTAGTTTGTATTTCATCCAACAATCTGTGCTACAAATTATGGCTACAGTATATGCAATTTCATCCACTTTTTGAGATTGCCTTTCGCTTACGGCCACACCGGCCTGAGTACGCCTGATCTCGTCCGATCTCGGAAGCTAAGCAGGGTCGGGCCTGGTTAGTACTTGGATGGGAGACCGCCTGGGAATACCAGGTGCTGTAAGCTTTTTGTCACTGCCTTGTGGAATTTCAACTCTTTGTCCGTTTTTTCCCACAAGGCTGAAATATGTGCCCTCGCTTTGAAATAAGTAAGCAAGGTTAGTTTGTATTTCATCCAACAATCTGTGCTACAAATTATGGCTACAGTATATGCAATTTCATCCACTTTTTGAGATTGCCTTTCGCTTACGGCCACACCGGCCTGAGTACGCCTGATCTCGTCCGATCTCGGAAGCTAAGCAGGGTCGGGCCTGGTTAGTACTTGGATGGGAGACCGCCTGGGAATACCAGGTGCTGTAAGCTTTTTGTCACTGCCTTGTGGAATTTCAACTCTTTGTCCGTTTTTTCCCACAAGGCTGAAATATGTGCCCTCGCTTTGAAATAAGTAAGCAAGGTTAGTTTGTATTTCATCCAACAATCTGTGCTACAAATTATGGCTACAGTATATGCAATTTCTTCCACTTTTTGAGTGACACAAAGATGCTTATCTAAATGGTGGAAATGCAACAGCTGTTAATCAGGCTCACTTTGACTTTACATAGTGCACCAAGAGATAGTTTCTCGCTTACGGCCACACCGGCCTGAGTACGCCTGATCTCGTCCGATCTCGGAAGCTAAGCAGGGTCGGGCCTGGTTAGTACTTGGATGGGAGACCGCCTGGGAATACCAGGTGCTGTAAGCTTTTTGTCACTGCCTTGTGGAATTTCAACTCTTTGTCCGTTTTTTCCCACAAGGCTGAAATATGTGCCCTCGCTTTGAAATAAGTAAGCAAGGTTAGTTTGTATTTCATCCAACAATCTGTGCTACAAATTATGGCTACAGTATATGCAATTTCATCCACTTTTTGAGATTGCCTTTCGCTTACGGCCACACCGGCCTGAGTACGCCTGATCTCGTCCGATCTCGGAAGCTAAGCAGGGTCGGGCCTGGTTAGTACTTGGATGGGAGACCGCCTGGGAATACCAGGTGCTGTAAGCTTTTTGTCACTGCCTTGTGGAATTTCAACTCTTTGTCCGTTTTTTCCCACAAGGCTGAAATATGTGCCCTCGCTTTGAAATAAGTAAGCAAGGTTAGTTTGTATTTCATCCAACAATCTGTGCTACAAATTATGGCTACAGTATATGCAATTTCATCCACTTTTTGAGATTGCCTTTCGCTTACGGCCACACCGGCCTGAGTACGCCTGATCTCGTCCGATCTCGGAAGCTAAGCAGGGTCGGGCCTGGTTAGTACTTGGATGGGAGACCGCCTGGGAATACCAGGTGCTGTAAGCTTTTTGTCACTGCCTTGTGGAATTTCAACTCTTTGTCCGTTTTTTCCCACAAGGCTGAAATATGTGCCCTCGCTTTGAAATAAGTAAGCAAGGTTAGTTTGTATTTCATCCAACAATCTGTGCTACAAATTATGGCTACAGTATATGCAATTTCTTCCACTTTTTGAGTGACACAAAGATGCTTATCTAAATGGTGGAAATGCAACAGCTGTTAATCAGGCTCACTTGACTTTACATTGCACAAGAGTAGTTCTCGCTTACGGCCACACCGGCCTGAGTACGCCTGATCTCGTCCGATCTCGGAAGCTAAGCAGGGTCGGGCCTGGTTAGTACTTGGATGGGAGACCGCCTGGGAATACCAGGTGCTGTAAGCTTTTTGTCACTGCCTTGTGGAATTTCAACTCTTTGTCCGTTTTTTCCCACAAGGCTGAAATATGTGCCCTCGCTTTGAAATAAGTAAGCAAGGTTAGTTTGTATTTCATCCAACAATCTGTGCTACAAATTATGGCTACAGTATATGCAATTTCTTCCACTTTTGAGTGACACAAAGATGCTTATCTAAATGGTGGAAATGCAACAGCTGTTAATCAGGCTCACTTTGACTTTACATAGTGCACCAAGAGATAGTTTCTCGCTTACGGCCACACCGGCCTGAGTACGCCTGATCTCGTCCGATCTCGGAAGCTAAGCAGGGTCGGGCCTGGTTAGTACTTGGATGGGAGACCGCCTGGGAATACCAGGTGCTGTAAGCTTTTTGTCACTGCCTTGTGGAATTTCAACTCTTTGTCCGTTTTTTCCCACAAGGCTGAAATATGTGCCCTCGCTTTGAAATAAGTAAGCAAGGTTAGTTTGTATTTCATCCAACAATCTGTGCTACAAATTATGGCTACAGTATATGCAATTTCATCCACTTTTTGAGATTGCCTTTCGCTTACGGCCACACCGGCCTGAGTACGCCTGATCTCGTCCGATCTCGGAAGCTAAGCAGGGTCGGGCCTGGTTAGTACTTGGATGGGAGACCGCCTGGGAATACCAGGTGCTGTAAGCTTTTTGTCACTGCCTTGTGGAATTTCAACTCTTTGTCCGTTTTTTCCCACAAGGCTGAAATATGTGCCCTCGCTTTGAAATAAGTAAGCAAGGTTAGTTTGTATTTCATCCAACAATCTGTGCTACAAATTATGGCTACAGTATATGCAATTTCTTCCACTTTTGAGTGACACAAAGATGCTTATCTAAATGGTGGAAATGCAACAGCTGTTAATCAGGCTCACTTTGACTTTACATGGTGCACCAAGAGATAGTTTCTCGCTTACGGCCACACCGGCCTGAGTACGCCTGATCTCGTCCGATCTCGGAAGCTAAGCAGGGTCGGGCCTGGTTAGTACTTGGATGGGAGACCGCCTGGGAATACCAGGTGCTGTAAGCTTTTTGTCACTGCCTTGTGGAATTTCAACTCTTTGTCCGTTTTTTCCCACAAGGCTGAAATATGTGCCCTCGCTTTGAAATAAGTAAGCAAGGTTAGTTTGTATTTCATCCAACAATCTGTGCTACAAATTATGGCTACAGTATATGCAATTTCATCCACTTTTTGAGATTGCCTTTCGCTTACGGCCACACCGGCCTGAGTACGCCTGATCTCGTCCGATCTCGGAAGCTAAGCAGGGTCGGGCCTGGTTAGTACTTGGATGGGAGACCGCCTGGGAATACCAGGTGCTGTAAGCTTTTTGTCACTGCCTTGTGGAATTTCAACTCTTTGTCCGTTTTTTCCCACAAGGCTGAAATATGTGCCCTCGCTTTGAAATAAGTAAGCAAGGTTAGTTTGTATTTCATCCAACAATCTGTGCTACAAATTATGGCTACAGTATATGCAATTTCATCCACTTTTTGAGATTGCCTTTCGCTTACGGCCACACCGGCCTGAGTACGCCTGATCTCGTCCGATCTCGGAAGCTAAGCAGGGTCGGGCCTGGTTAGTACTTGGATGGGAGACCGCCTGGGAATACCAGGTGCTGTAAGCTTTTTGTCACTGCCTTGTGGAATTTCAACTCTTTGTCCGTTTTTTCCCACAAGGCTGAAATATGTGCCCTCGCTTTGAAATAAGTAAGCAAGGTTAGTTTGTATTTCATCCAACAATCTGTGCTACAAATTATGGCTACAGTATATGCAATTTCATCCACTTTTTGAGATTGCCTTTCGCTTACGGCCACACCGGCCTGAGTACGCCTGATCTCGTCCGATCTCGGAAGCTAAGCAGGGTCGGGCCTGGTTAGTACTTGGATGGGAGACCGCCTGGGAATACCAGGTGCTGTAAGCTTTTTGTCACTGCCTTGTGGAATTTCAACTCTTTGTCCGTTTTTTCCCACAAGGCTGAAATATGTGCCCTCGCTTTGAAATAAGTAAGCAAGGTTAGTTTGTATTTCATCCAACAATCTGTGCTACAAATTATGGCTACAGTATATGCAATTTCTTCCACTTTTGAGTGACACAAAGATGCTTATCTAAATGGTGGAAATGCAACAGCTGTTAATCAGGCTCACTTTGACTTTACATGTGCACCAAGAGATAGTTCTCGCTTACGGCCACACCGGCCTGAGTACGCCTGATCTCGTCCGATCTCGGAAGCTAAGCAGGGTCGGGCCTGGTTAGTACTTGGATGGGAGACCGCCTGGGAATACCAGGTGCTGTAAGCTTTTTGTCACTGCCTTGTGGAATTTCAACTCTTTGTCCGTTTTTTCCCACAAGGCTGAAATATGTGCCCTCGCTTTGAAATAAGTAAGCAAGGTTAGTTTGTATTTCATCCAACAATCTGTGCTACAAATTATGGCTACAGTATATGCAATTTCATCCACTTTTTGAGATTGCCTTTCGCTTACGGCCACACCGGCCTGAGTACGCCTGATCTCGTCCGATCTCGGAAGCTAAGCAGGGTCGGGCCTGGTTAGTACTTGGATGGGAGACCGCCTGGGAATACCAGGTGCTGTAAGCTTTTTGTCACTGCCTTGTGGAATTTCAACTCTTTGTCCGTTTTTTCCCACAAGGCTGAAATATGTGCCCTCGCTTTGAAATAAGTAAGCAAGGTTAGTTTGTATTTCATCCAACAATCTGTGCTACAAATTATGGCTACAGTATATGCAATTTCTTCCACTTTTGAGTGACACAAAGATGCTTATCTAAATGGTGGAAATGCAACAGCTGTTAATCAGGCTCACTTTGACTTTACATAGTGCACCAAGAGATAGTTTCTCGCTTACGGCCACACCGGCCTGAGTACGCCTGATCTCGTCCGATCTCGGAAGCTAAGCAGGGTCGGGCCTGGTTAGTACTTGGATGGGAGACCGCCTGGGAATACCAGGTGCTGTAAGCTTTTTGTCACTGCCTTGTGGAATTTCAACTCTTTGTCCGTTTTTTCCCACAAGGCTGAAATATGTGCCCTCGCTTTGAAATAAGTAAGCAAGGTTAGTTTGTATTTCATCCAACAATCTGTGCTACAAATTATGGCTACAGTATATGCAATTTCTTCCACTTTTTGAGTGACACAAAGATGCTTATCTAAATGGTGGAAATGCAACAGCTGTTAATCAGGCTCACTTTGACTTTACATGGTGCACCAAGAGATAGTTTCTCGCTTACGGCCACACCGGCCTGAGTACGCCTGATCTCGTCCGATCTCGGAAGCTAAGCAGGGTCGGGCCTGGTTAGTACTTGGATGGGAGACCGCCTGGGAATACCAGGTGC
>NW_023493826.1:72500-92500 GCF_013265735.2 Oncorhynchus mykiss
AAGAGATAGTTTCTCGCTTACGGCCACACCGGCCTGAGTACGCCTGATCTCGTCCGATCTCGGAAGCTAAGCAGGGTCGGGCCTGGTTAGTACTTGGATGGGAGACCGCCTGGGAATACCAGGTGCTGTAAGCTTTTTGTCACTGCCTTGTGGAATTTCAACTCTTTGTCCGTTTTTCCCACAAGGCTGAAATATGTGCCCTCGCTTTGAAATAAGTAAGCAAGGTTAGTTTGTATTTCATCCAAACAATCTGTGCTACAAATTATGGCTACAGTATATGCAATTTCATCCACTTTTTGAGATTGCCTTTCGCTTACGGCCACACCGGCCTGAGTACGCCTGATCTCGTCCGATCTCGGAAGCTAAGCAGGGTCGGGCCTGGTTAGTACTTGGATGGGAGACCGCCTGGGAATACCAGGTGCTGTAAGCTTTTAGTCACTGCCTTGTGGAATTTCAACTCTTTGTCCGTTTTTTCCCACAAGGCTGAAATATGTGCCCTCGCTTTGAAATAAGTAAGCAAGGTTAGTTTGTATTCATCCAACAATCTGTGCTACAAATTATGGCTACAGTATATGCAATTTCATCACTTTTTGAGATTGCCTTTTGCTTACGGCCACACCGGCCTGAGTACGCCTGATCTCGTCCGATCTCGGAAGCCTAAGCAGGGTCGGGCCTGGTTAGTACTTGGATGGGAGACCGCCTGGGGAATACCAGGTGCTGTAAGCTTTTTGTCACTGCCTTGTGGAATTTCAACTCTTTGTCCGTTTTTTTCCCAAAGGCTGAAATATGTGCCCTCGCTTTGAAATAAGTAAGCAAGGTTAGTTTGTATTTCATCCAACAATCTGTGCTACAAATTATGGCTACAGTATATGCAATTTCATCCACTTTTTGAGATTGCCTTTCGCTTACGGCCACACCGGCCTGAGTACGCCTGATCTCGTCCGATCTCGGAAGCTAAGCAGGGTCGGGCCTGGTTAGTACTTGGATGGGAGACCGCCTGGGAATACCAGGTGCTGTAAGCTTTTTGTCACTGCCTTGTGGATTTCAACTCTTTGTCCGTTTTTTCCCACAAGGCTGAATATGTTGCCCTCGCTTTGAAATAAGTAAGGCAAGGTTAGTTTGTATTTCATCCAACATCTGTGCTACAAATTATGGCTACAGTATATGCAATTTCTTCCACTTTTTGAGTGACACAAAGATGCTTATCTAAATGGTGGAAATGCAACAGCTGTAATCAGGCTCACTTTGACTTTACATAGGTGCACCAAGAGATAGTTTCTCGCTTACGGCCACACCGGCCTGAGTACGCCTGATCTCGTCCGATCTCGGAAGCTAAGCAGGGTCGGGCCCTGGTTAGTACTTGGATGGGAGACCGCCTGGGAATACCAGGTGCTGTAAGCTTTTTGTCACTGCCTTGTGGAATTTCAACTCTTTGTCCGTTTTTTCCCACAAGGCTGAAATATGGTGCCCTCGCTTTGAAATAAGTAGCAAGGTTAGTTTGTATTTCATCCAACATCTGTGCTACAAATTATGGCTACAGTATATGCAATTTCATCCACTTTTGAGATTGCCTTTCGCTTACGGCCACACCGGCCTGAGTACGCCTGATCTCGTCCGATCTCGGAAGCTAAGCAGGGTCGGGCCTGGTTAGTACTTGGATGGGAGACCGCCTGGGAATACCAGGTGCTGTAAGCTTTTTGTCACTGCCTTGTGGAATTTCAACTCTTTGTCCGTTTTTTCCCACAAGGCTGAAATATGTGCCCTCGCTTTGAAATAAGTAAGCAAGGTTAGTTTGTATTTCATCCAACAATCTGTGCTACAAATTATGGCTACAGTATATGCAATTTCATCCACTTTTTGAGATTGCCTTTCGCTTACGGCCACACCGGCCTGAGTACGCCTGATCTCGTCCGATCTCGGAAGCTAAGCAGGGTCGGGCCTGGTTAGTACTTGGATGGGAGACCGCCTGGGAATACCAGGTGCTGTAAGCTTTTTGTCACTGCCTTGTGGAATTTCAACTCTTTGTCCGTTTTTTTCCCACAAGGCTGAAATATGTGCCCTCGCTTTGAAATAAGTAAGCAAGGTTAGTTTGTATTTCATCCAACAATCTGTGCTACAAATTATGGCTACAGTATATGCAATTTCATCCACTTTTTGAGATTGCCTTTCGCTTACGGCCACACCGGCCTGAGTACGCCTGATCTCGTCCGATCTCGGAAGCTAAGCAGGGTCGGGCCTGGTTAGTACTTGGATGGGAGACCGCCTGGGAATACCAGGTGCTGTAAGCTTTTTGTCACTGCCTTGTGGAATTTCAACTCTTTGTCCGTTTTTTCCCACAAGGCTGAAATATGTGCCCTCGCTTTGAAATAAGTAAGCAAGGTTAGTTTGTATTTCATCCAACAATCTGTGCTACAAATTATGGCTACAGTATATGCAATTTCTTCCACTTTTTGAGTGACAAAGATGCTTATCTAATGGTGGAAATGCAACAGCTGTTAATCAGGCTCACTTTGACTTTACATGGTGCACCAAGAGATAGTTTCTCGCTTACGGCCACACCTGCCTGAGTACGCCTGATCTCGTCCGATCTCGGAAGCTAAGCAGGGTCGGGCCTGGTTAGTACTTGGATGGGAGACCTCCTGGGATACCAGGTGCTGTAAGCTTTTTGTCACTGCCTTGTGGAATTTCAACTCTTGTCCGTTTTTTTCCCACAAGGCTGAAATATGTGCCCTCGCTTTGAAATAAGTAAGCAAGGTTAGTTTGTATTTCATCCAACAATCTGTGCTACAAATTATTGTCTACAGTATATGCAATTTCATCCACTTTTTGAGATGCCTTTCGCTTACGGCCACACCGGCCTTGAGTACGCCTGATCTCGTCCGATCTCGGAAGCTAAGCAGGGTCGGGCCTGGTTAGTACTTGGATGGGAGACCGCCTGGGAATACCAGGTGCTGTAAGCTTTTTGTCACTGCCTTGTGGAATTTCAACTCTTTGTCCGTTTTTTTCCACAAGGCTGAAATATGTGCCCTCGCTTTGAAATAAGTAAGCAAGGTTAGTTTGTATTTCATCCAACAATCTGTGCTACAAATTATGGCTACAGTATATGCAATTTCATCCACTTTTTGAGATTGCCTTTCGCTTACGGCCACACCGGCCTGAGTACGCCTGATCTCGTCCGATCTCGGAAGCTAAGCAGGGTCGGGCCTGGTTAGTACTTGGATGGGAGACCGCCTGGGAATACCAGGTGCTGTAAGCTTTTTGTCACTGCCTTGTGGAATTTCAACTCTTTGTCCGTTTTTTTCCCACAAGGCTGAAATATGTGCCCTCGCTTTGAAATAAGTAAGCAAGGTTAGTTTGTATTTCATCCAACAATCTGTGCTACAAATTATGGCTACAGTATATGCAATTTCTTCCACTTTTTGAGTGACACAAAGATGCTTATCTAAATGGTGGAAATGCAACAGCTGTTAATCAGGCTCACTTTGACTTTACATAGTGCACCAAGAGATAGTTTCTCGCTTACGGCCACACCGGCCTGAGTACGCCTGATCTCGTCCGATCTCGGAAGCTAAGCAGGGTCGGGCCTGGTTAGTACTTGGATGGGAGACCGCCTGGGAATACCAGGTGCTGTAAGCTTTTTGTCACTGCCTTGTGGAATTTCAACTCTTTGTCCGTTTTTTCCCACAAGGCTGAAATATGTGCCCTCGCTTTGAAATAAGTAAGCAAGGTTAGTTTGTATTTCATCCAACAATCTGTGCTACAAATTATGGCTACAGTATATGCAATTTCATCCACTTTTTGAGATTGCCTTTCGCTTACGGCCACACCGGCCTGAGTACGCCTGATCTCGTCCGATCTCGGAAGCTAAGCAGGGTCGGGCCTGGTTAGTACTTGGATGGGAGACCGCCTGGGAATACCAGGTGCTGTAAGCTTTTTGTCACTGCCTTGTGGAATTTCAACTCTTTGTCCGTTTTTCCCACAAGGCTGAAATATGTGCCCTCGCTTTGAAATAAGTAAGCAAGGTTAGTTTGTATTTCATCCAACAATCTGTGCTACAAATTATGGCTACAGTATATGCAATTTCATCCACTTTTTGAGATTGCCTTTCGCTTACGGCCACACCGGCCTGAGTACGCCTGATCTCGTCCGATCTCGGAAGCTAAGCAGGGTCGGGCCTGGTTAGTACTTGGATGGGAGACCGCCTGGGAATACCAGGTGCTGTAAGCTTTTTGTCACTGCCTTGTGGAATTTCAACTCTTTGTCCGTTTTTTCCCACAAGGCTGAAATATGTGCCCTCGCTTTGAAATAAGTAAGCAAGGTTAGTTTGTATTTCATCCAACAATCTGTGCTACAAATTATGGCTACAGTATATGCAATTTCTTCCACTTTTTGAGTGACACAAAGATGCTTATCTAAATGGTGGAAATGCAACAGCTGTTAATCAGGCTCACTTGACTTTACATGGTGCACCAAGAGATAGTTTCTCGCTTACGGCCACACCGGCCTGAGTACGCCTGATCTCGTCCGATCTCGGAAGCTAAGCAGGGTCGGGCCTGGTTAGTACTTGGATGGGAGACCGCCTGGGAATACCAGGTGCTGTAAGCTTTTTGTCACTGCCTTGTGGAATTTCAACTCTTTGTCCGTTTTTTCCCACAAGGCTGAAATATGTGCCCTCGCTTTGAAATAAGTAAGCAAGGTTAGTTTGTATTTCATCCAACAATCTGTGCTACAAATTATGGCTACAGTATATGCAATTTCATCCACTTTTTGAGATTGCCTTTCGCTTACGGCCACACCGGCCTGAGTACGCCTGATCTCGTCCGATCTCGGAAGCTAAGCAGGGTCGGGCCTGGTTAGTACTTGGATGGGAGACCGCCTGGGAATACCAGGTGCTGTAAGCTTTTTGTCACTGCCTTGTGGAATTTCAACTCTTTGTCCGTTTTTTCCCACAAGGCTGAAATATGTGCCCTCGCTTTGAAATAAGTAAGCAAGGTTAGTTTGTATTTCATCCAACAATCTGTGCTACAAATTATGGCTACAGTATATGCAATTTCATCCACTTTTTGAGATTGCCTTTCGCTTACGGCCACACCGGCCTGAGTACGCCTGATCTCGTCCGATCTCGGAAGCTAAGCAGGGTCGGGCCTGGTTAGTACTTGGATGGGAGACCGCCTGGGAATACCAGGTGCTGTAAGCTTTTTGTCACTGCCTTGTGGAATTTCAACTCTTTGTCCGTTTTTTCCCACAAGGCTGAAATATGTGCCCTCGCTTTGAAATAAGTAAGCAAGGTTAGTTTGTATTTCATCCAACAATCTGTGCTACAAATTATGGCTACAGTATATGCAATTTCATCCACTTTTTGAGATTGCCTTTCGCTTACGGCCACACCGGCCTGAGTACGCCTGATCTCGTCCGATCTCGGAAGCTAAGCAGGGTCGGGCCTGGTTAGTACTTGGATGGGAGACCGCCTGGGAATACCAGGTGCTGTAAGCTTTTTGTCACTGCCTTGTGGAATTTCAACTCTTTGTCCGTTTTTTCCCACAAGGCTGAAATATGTGCCCTCGCTTTGATTGAAATAAGTAAGCAAGTTAGTTTGTATTTCATCCAACAATCTGTGCTACAAATTATGGCTACAGTATATGCAATTTCTTCCACTTTTTGAGTGACACAAAGATGCTTATCTAAATGGTGGAAATGCAACAGCTGTTAATCAGGCTCACTTTGACTTTACATGGTGCACAAGAGATAGTTTCTCGCTTACGGCCACACCGGCCTGAGTACGCCTGATCTCGTCCGATCTCGGAAGCTAAGCAGGGTCGGGCCTGGTTAGTACTTGGATGGGAGACCGCCTGGGAATACCAGGTGCTGTAAGCTTTTTGTCACTGCCTTGTGGAATTTCAACTCTTTGTCCGTTTTTTCCCACAAGGCTGAAATATGTGCCCTCGCTTTGAAATAAGTAAGCAAGGTTAGTTTGTATTTCATCCAACAATCTGTGCTACAAATTATGGCTACAGTATATGCAATTTCATCCACTTTTTGAGATTGCCTTTCGCTTACGGCCACACCGGCCTGAGTACGCCTGATCTCGTCCGATCTCGGAAGCTAAGCAGGGTCGGGCCTGGTTAGTACTTGGATGGGAGACCGCCTGGGAATACCAGGTGCTGTAAGCTTTTTGTCACTGCCTTGTGGAATTTCAACTCTTTGTCCGTTTTTTCCCACAAGGCTGAAATATGTGCCCTCGCTTTGAAATAAGTAAGCAAGGTTAGTTTGTATTTCATCCAACAATCTGTGCTACAAATTATGGCTACAGTATATGCAATTTCATCCACTTTTTGAGATTGCCTTTCGCTTACGGCCACACCGGCCTGAGTACGCCTGATCTCGTCCGATCTCGGAAGCTAAGCAGGGTCGGGCCTGGTTAGTACTTGGATGGGAGACCGCCTGGGAATACCAGGTGCTGTAAGCTTTTTGTCACTGCCTTGTGGAATTTCAACTCTTTGTCCGTTTTTCCCACAAGGCTGAAATATGTGCCCTCGCTTTGAAATAAGTAAGCAAGGTTAGTTTGTATTTCATCCAACAATCTGTGCTACAAATTATGGCTACAGTATATGCAATTTCTTCCACTTTTTGAGTGACACAAAGATGCTTATCTAAATGGTGGAAATGCAACAGCTGTTAATCAGGCTCACTTTGACTTTAATGGTGCACCAAGAGATAGTTCTCGCTTACGGCCACACCGGCCTGAGTACGCCTGATCTCGTCCGATCTCGGAAGCTAAGCAGGGTCGGGCCTGGTTAGTACTTGGATGGGAGACCGCCTGGGAATACCAGGTGCTGTAAGCTTTTTGTCACTGCCTTGTGGAATTTCAACTCTTTGTCCGTTTTTTCCCACAAGGCTGAAATATGTGCCCTCGCTTTGAAATAAGTAAGCAAGGTTAGTTTGTATTTCATCCAACAATCTGTGCTACAAATTATGGCTACAGTATATGCAATTTCTTCCACTTTTTGAGTGACACAAAGATGCTTATCTAAATGGTGGAATGCAACAGCTGTTAATCAGGCTCACTTTGACTTTACATGGTGCACCAAGAGATAGTTTCTCGCTTACGGCCACACCGGCCTGAGTACGCCTGATCTCGTCCGATCTCGGAAGCTAAGCAGGGTCGGGCCTGGTTAGTACTTGGATGGGAGACCGCCTGGGAATACCAGGTGCTGTAAGCTTTTTGTCACTGCCTTGTGGAATTTCAACTCTTTGTCCGTTTTTTCCCACAAGGCTGAAATATGTGCCCTCGCTTTGAAATAAGTAAGCAAGGTTAGTTTGTATTTCATCCAACAATCTGTGCTACAAATTATGGCTACAGTATATGCAATTTCATCCACTTTTTGAGATTGCCTTTCGCTTACGGCCACACCGGCCTGAGTACGCCTGATCTCGTCCGATCTCGGAAGCTAAGCAGGGTCGGGCCTGGTTAGTACTTGGATGGGAGACCGCCTGGGAATACCAGGTGCTGTAAGCTTTTTGTCACTGCCTTGTGGAATTTCAACTCTTTGTCCGTTTTTTCCCACAAGGCTGAAATATGTGCCCTCGCTTTGAAATAAGTAAGCAAGGTTAGTTTGTATTTCATCCAACAATCTGTGCTACAAATTATGGCTACAGTATATGCAATTTCATCCACTTTTTGAGATTGCCTTTCGCTTACGGCCACACCGGCCTGAGTACGCCTGATCTCGTCCGATCTCGGAAGCTAAGCAGGGTCGGGCCTGGTTAGTACTTGGATGGGAGACCGCCTGGGAATACCAGGTGCTGTAAGCTTTTTGTCACTGCCTTGTGGAATTTCAACTCTTTGTCCGTTTTTTCCCACAAGGCTGAAATATGTGCCCTCGCTTTGAAATAAGTAAGCAAGGTTAGTTTGTATTTCATCCAACAATCTGTGCTACAAATTATGGCTACAGTATATGCAATTTCATCCACTTTTTGAGATTGCCTTTCGCTTACGGCCACACCGGCCTGAGTACGCCTGATCTCGTCCGATCTCGGAAGCTAAGCAGGGTCGGGCCTGGTTAGTACTTGGATGGGAGACCGCCTGGGAATACCAGGTGCTGTAAGCTTTTTGTCACTGCCTTGTGGAATTTCAACTCTTTGTCCGTTTTTTCCCACAAGGCTGAAATATGTGCCCTCGCTTTGAAATAAGTAAGCAAGGTTAGTTTGTATTTCATCCAACAATCTGTGCTACAAATTATGGCTACAGTATATGCAATTTCATCCACTTTTTGAGATTGCCTTTGCTTACGGCCACACCGGCCTGAGTACGCCTGATCTCGTCCGATCTCGGAAGCTAAGCAGGGTCGGGCCTGGTTAGTACTTGGATGGGAGACCGCCTGGGAATACCAGGTGCTGTAAGCTTTTTGTCACTGCCTTGTGGAATTTCAACTCTTTGTCCGTTTTTCCCACAAGGCTGAAATATGTGCCCTCGCTTTGAAATAAGTAAGCAAGGTTAGTTTGTATTTCATCCAACAATCTGTGCTACAAATTATGGCTACAGTATATGCAATTTCATCCACTTTTTGAGATTGCCTTTCGCTTACGGCCACACCGGCCTGAGTACGCCTGATCTCGTCCGATCTCGGAAGCTAAGCAGGGTCGGGCCTGGTTAGTACTTGGATGGGAGACCGCCTGGGAATACCAGGTGCTGTAAGCTTTTTGTCACTGCCTTGTGGAATTTCAACTCTTTGTCCGTTTTTTCCCACAAGGCTGAAATATGTGCCCTCGCTTTGAAATAAGTAAGCAAGGTTAGTTTGTATTTCATCCAACAATCTGTGCTACAAATTATGGCTACAGTATATGCAATTTCATCCACTTTTGAGATTGCCTTTTGCTTACGGCCACACCGGCCTGAGTACGCCTGATCTCGTCCGATCTCGGAAGCTAAGCAGGGTCGGGCCTGGTTAGTACTTGGATGGGAGACCGCCTGGGAATACCAGGTGCTGTAAGCTTTTTGTCACTGCCTTGTGGAATTTCAACTCTTTGTCCGTTTTTTCCCACAAGGCTGAAATATGTGCCCTCGCTTTGAAATAAGTAAGCAAGGTTAGTTTGTATTTCATCCAACAATCTGTGCTACAAATTATGGCTACAGTATATGCAATTTCATCCACTTTTTGAGATTGCCTTTCGCTTACGGCCACACCGGCCTGAGTACGCCTGATCTCGTCCGATCTCGGAAGCTAAGCAGGGTCGGGCCTGGTTAGTACTTGGATGGGAGACCGCCTGGGAATACCAGGTGCTGTAAGCTTTTTGTCACTGCCTTGTGGAATTTCAACTCTTTGTCCGTTTTTTCCCACAAGGCTGAAATATGTGCCCTCGCTTTGAAATAAGTAAGCAAGGTTAGTTTGTATTTCATCCAACAATCTGTGCTACAAATTATGGCTACAGTATATGCAATTTCATCCACTTTTTGAGATTGCCTTTCGCTTACGGCCACACCGGCCTGAGTACGCCTGATCTCGTCCGATCTCGGAAGCTAAGCAGGGTCGGGCCTGGTTAGTACTTGGATGGGAGACCGCCTGGGAATACCAGGTGCTGTAAGCTTTTTGTCACTGCCTTGTGGAATTTCAACTCTTTGTCCGTTTTTTCCCACAAGGCTGAAATATGTGCCCTCGCTTTGAAATAAGTAAGCAAGGTTAGTTTGTATTTCATCCAACAATCTGTGCTACAAATTATGGCTACAGTATATGCAATTTCTTCCACTTTTTGAGTGACACAAAGATGCTTATCTAAATGGTGGAAATGCAACAGCTGTTAATCAGGCTCACTTTGACTTTACATGGTGCACCAAGAGATAGTTTCTCGCTTACGGCCACACCGGCCTGAGTACGCCTGATCTCGTCCGATCTCGGAAGCTAAGCAGGGTCGGGCCTGGTTAGTACTTGGATGGGAGACCGCCTGGGAATACCAGGTGCTGTAAGCTTTTTGTCACTGCCTTGTGGAATTTCAACTCTTTGTCCGTTTTTCCCACAAGGCTGAAATATGTGCCCTCGCTTTGAAATAAGTAAGCAAGGTTAGTTTGTATTTCATCCAACAATCTGTGCTACAAATTATGGCTACAGTATATGCAATTTCATCCACTTTTTGAGATTGCCTTTCGCTTACGGCCACACCGGCCTGAGTACGCCTGATCTCGTCCGATCTCGGAAGCTAAGCAGGGTCGGGCCTGGTTAGTACTTGGATGGGAGACCGCCTGGGAATACCAGGTGCTGTAAGCTTTTTGTCACTGCCTTGTGGAATTTCAACTCTTTGTCCGTTTTTTCCCACAAGGCTGAAATATGTGCCCTCGCTTTGAAATAAGTAAGCAAGGTTAGTTTGTATTTCATCCAACAATCTGTGCTACAAATTATGGCTACAGTATATGCAATTTCATCCACTTTTTGAGATTGCCTTTCGCTTACGGCCACACCGGCCTGAGTACGCCTGATCTCGTCCGATCTCGGAAGCTAAGCAGGGTCGGGCCTGGTTAGTACTTGGATGGGAGACCGCCTGGGAATACCAGGTGCTGTAAGCTTTTTGTCACTGCCTTGTGGAATTTCAACTCTTTGTCCGTTTTTTCCCACAAGGCTGAAATATGTGCCCTCGCTTTGAAATAAGTAAGCAAGGTTAGTTTGTATTTCATCCAACAATCTGTGCTACAAATTATGGCTACAGTATATGCAATTTCATCCACTTTTTGAGATTGCCTTTCGCTTACGGCCACACCGGCCTGAGTACGCCTGATCTCGTCCGATCTCGGAAGCTAAGCAGGGTCGGGCCTGGTTAGTACTTGGATGGGAGACCGCCTGGGAATACCAGGTGCTGTAAGCTTTTTGTCACTGCCTTGTGGAATTTCAACTCTTTGTCCGTTTTTTCCCACAAGGCTGAAATATGTGCCCTCGCTTTGAAATAAGTAAGCAAGGTTAGTTTGTATTTCATCCAACAATCTGTGCTACAAATTATGGCTACAGTATATGCAATTTCATCCACTTTTTGAGATTGCCTTTCGCTTACGGCCACACCGGCCTGAGTACGCCTGATCTCGTCCGATCTCGGAAGCTAAGCAGGGTCGGGCCTGGTTAGTACTTGGATGGGAGACCGCCTGGGAATACCAGGTGCTGTAAGCTTTTTGTCACTGCCTTGTGGAATTTCAACTCTTTGTCCGTTTTTTCCCACAAGGCTGAAATATGTGCCCTCGCTTTGAAATAAGTAAGCAAGGTTAGTTTGTATTTCATCCAACAATCTGTGCTACAAATTATGGCTACAGTATATGCAATTTCATCCACTTTTTGAGATTGCCTTTCGCTTACGGCCACACCGGCCTGAGTACGCCTGATCTCGTCCGATCTCGGAAGCTAAGCAGGGTCGGGCCTGGTTAGTACTTGGATGGGAGACCGCCTGGGAATACCAGGTGCTGTAAGCTTTTTGTCACTGCCTTGTGGAATTTCAACTCTTTGTCCGTTTTTTCCCACAAGGCTGAAATATGTGCCCTCGCTTTGAAATAAGTAAGCAAGGTTAGTTTGTATTTCATCCAACAATCTGTGCTACAAATTATGGCTACAGTATATGCAATTTCATCCACTTTTTGAGATTGCCTTTCGCTTACGGCCACACCGGCCTGAGTACGCCTGATCTCGTCCGATCTCGGAAGCTAAGCAGGGTCGGGCCTGGTTAGTACTTGGATGGGAGACCGCCTGGGAATACCAGGTGCTGTAAGCTTTTTGTCACTGCCTTGTGGAATTTCAACTCTTTGTCCGTTTTTTCCCACAAGGCTGAAATATGTGCCCTCGCTTTGAAATAAGTAAGCAAGGTTAGTTTGTATTTCATCCAACAATCTGTGCTACAAATTATGGCTACAGTATATGCAATTTCTTCCACTTTTTGAGTGACACAAAGATGCTTATCTAAATGGTGGAAATGCAACAGCTGTTAATCAGGCTCACTTTGACTTTACATAGTGCACCAAGAGATAGTTTCTCGCTTACGGCCACACCGGCCTGAGTACGCCTGATCTCGTCCGATCTCGGAAGCTAAGCAGGGTCGGGCCTGGTTAGTACTTGGATGGGAGACCGCCTGGGAATACCAGGTGCTGTAAGCTTTTTGTCACTGCCTTGTGGAATTTCAACTCTTTGTCCGTTTTTTCCCACAAGGCTGAAATATGTGCCCTCGCTTTGAAATAAGTAAGCAAGGTTAGTTTGTATTTCATCCAACAATCTGTGCTACAAATTATGGCTACAGTATATGCAATTTCATCCACTTTTTGAGATTGCCTTTCGCTTACGGCCACACCGGCCTGAGTACGCCTGATCTCGTCCGATCTCGGAAGCTAAGCAGGGTCGGGCCTGGTTAGTACTTGGATGGGAGACCGCCTGGGAATACCAGGTGCTGTAAGCTTTTTGTCACTGCCTTGTGGAATTTCAACTCTTTGTCCGTTTTTTCCCACAAGGCTGAAATATGTGCCCTCGCTTTGAAATAAGTAAGCAAGGTTAGTTTGTATTTCATCCAACAATCTGTGCTACAAATTATGGCTACAGTATATGCAATTTCATCCACTTTTTGAGATTGCCTTTCGCTTACGGCCACACCGGCCTGAGTACGCCTGATCTCGTCCGATCTCGGAAGCTAAGCAGGGTCGGGCCTGGTTAGTACTTGGATGGGAGACCGCCTGGGAATACCAGGTGCTGTAAGCTTTTTGTCACTGCCTTGTGGAATTTCAACTCTTTGTCCGTTTTTTCCCACAAGGCTGAAATATGTGCCCTCGCTTTGAAATAAGTAAGCAAGGTTAGTTTGTATTTCATCCAACAATCTGTGCTACAAATTATGGCTACAGTATATGCAATTTCATCCACTTTTTGAGATGCCTTTCGCTTACGGCCACACCGGCCTGAGTACGCCTGATCTCGTCCGATCTCGGAAGCTAAGCAGGGTCGGGCCTGGTTAGTACTTGGATGGGAGACCGCCTGGGAATACCAGGTGCTGTAAGCTTTTTGTCACTGCCTTGTGGAATTTCAACTCTTTGTCCGTTTTTTCCCACAAGGCTGAAATATGTGCCCTCGCTTTGAAATAAGTAAGCAAGGTTAGTTTGTATTTCATCCAACAATCTGTGCTACAAATTATGGCTACAGTATATGCAATTTCATCCACTTTTTGAGATTGCCTTTCGCTTACGGCCACACCGGCCTGAGTACGCCTGATCTCGTCCGATCTCGGAAGCTAAGCAGGGTCGGGCCTGGTTAGTACTTGGATGGGAGACCGCCTGGGAATACCAGGTGCTGTAAGCTTTTTGTCACTGCCTTGTGGAATTTCAACTCTTTGTCCGTTTTTTCCCACAAGGCTGAAATATGTGCCCTCGCTTTGAAATAAGTAAGCAAGGTTAGTTTGTATTTCATCCAACAATCTGTGCTACAAATTATGGCTACAGTATATGCAATTTCATCCACTTTTTGAGATTGCCTTTCGCTTACGGCCACACCGGCCTGAGTACGCCTGATCTCGTCCGATCTCGGAAGCTAAGCAGGGTCGGGCCTGGTTAGTACTTGGATGGGAGACCGCCTGGGAATACCAGGTGCTGTAAGCTTTTTGTCACTGCCTTGTGGAATTTCAACTCTTTGTCCGTTTTTTCCCACAAGGCTGAAATATGTGCCCTCGCTTTGAAATAAGTAAGCAAGGTTAGTTTGTATTTCATCCAACAATCTGTGCTACAAATTATGGCTACAGTATATGCAATTTCATCCACTTTTTGAGATTGCCTTTCGCTTACGGCCACACCGGCCTGAGTACGCCTGATCTCGTCCGATCTCGGAAGCTAAGCAGGGTCGGGCCTGGTTAGTACTTGGATGGGAGACCGCCTGGGAATACCAGGTGCTGTAAGCTTTTGTCACTGCCTTGTGGAATTTCAACTCTTTGTCCGTTTTTTCCCACAAGGCTGAAATATGTGCCCTCGCTTTGAAATAAGTAAGCAAGGTTAGTTTGTATTTCATCCAACAATCTGTGCTACAAATTATGGCTACAGTATATGCAATTTCATCCACTTTTTGAGATTGCCTTTCGCTTACGGCCACACCGGCCTGAGTACGCCTGATCTCGTCCGATCTCGGAAGCTAAGCAGGGTCGGGCCTGGTTAGTACTTGGATGGGAGACCGCCTGGGAATACCAGGTGCTGTAAGCTTTTTGTCACTGCCTTGTGGAATTTCAACTCTTTGTCCGTTTTTTCCCACAAGGCTGAAATATGTGCCCTCGCTTTGAAATAAGTAAGCAAGGTTAGTTTGTATTTCATCCAACAATCTGTGCTACAAATTATGGCTACAGTATATGCAATTTCATCCACTTTTTGAGATTGCCTTTCGCTTACGGCCACACCGGCCTGAGTACGCCTGATCTCGTCCGATCTCGGAAGCTAAGCAGGGTCGGGCCTGGTTAGTACTTGGATGGGAGACCGCCTGGGAATACCAGGTGCTGTAAGCTTTTTGTCACTGCCTTGTGGAATTTCAACTCTTTGTCCGTTTTTTCCCACAAGGCTGAAATATGTGCCCTCGCTTTGAAATAAGTAAGCAAGGTTAGTTTGTATTTCATCCAACAATCTGTGCTACAAATTATGGCTACAGTATATGCAATTTCATCCACTTTTTGAGATTGCCTTTCGCTTACGGCCACACCGGCCTGAGTACGCCTGATCTCGTCCGATCTCGGAAGCTAAGCAGGGTCGGGCCTGGTTAGTACTTGGATGGGAGACCGCCTGGGAATACCAGGTGCTGTAAGCTTTTTGTCACTGCCTTGTGGAATTTCAACTCTTTGTCCGTTTTTTCCCACAAGGCTGAAATATGTGCCCTCGCTTTGAAATAAGTAAGCAAGGTTAGTTTGTATTTCATCCAACAATCTGTGCTACAAATTATGGCTACAGTATATGCAATTTCATCCACTTTTTGAGATTGCCTTTCGCTTACGGCCACACCGGCCTGAGTACGCCTGATCTCGTCCGATCTCGGAAGCTAAGCAGGGTCGGGCCTGGTTAGTACTTGGATGGGAGACCGCCTGGGAATACCAGGTGCTGTAAGCTTTTTGTCACTGCCTTGTGGAATTTCAACTCTTTGTCCGTTTTTTCCCACAAGGCTGAAATATGTGCCCTCGCTTTGAAATAAGTAAGCAAGGTTAGTTTGTATTTCATCCAACAATCTGTGCTACAAATTATGGCTACAGTATATGCAATTTCATCCACTTTTTGAGATTGCCTTTCGCTTACGGCCACACCGGCCTGAGTACGCCTGATCTCGTCCGATCTCGGAAGCTAAGCAGGGTCGGGCCTGGTTAGTACTTGGATGGGAGACCGCCTGGGAATACCAGGTGCTGTAAGCTTTTTGTCACTGCCTTGTGGAATTTCAACTCTTTGTCCGTTTTTTCCCACAAGGCTGAAATATGTGCCCTCGCTTTGAAATAAGTAAGCAAGGTTAGTTTGTATTTCATCCAACAATCTGTGCTACAAATTATGGCTACAGTATATGCAATTTCATCCACTTTTTGAGATTGCCTTTCGCTTACGGCCACACCGGCCTGAGTACGCCTGATCTCGTCCGATCTCGGAAGCTAAGCAGGGTCGGGCCTGGTTAGTACTTGGATGGGAGACCGCCTGGGAATACCAGGTGCTGTAAGCTTTTTGTCACTGCCTTGTGGAATTTCAACTCTTTGTCCGTTTTTCCCACAAGGCTGAAATATGTGCCCTCGCTTTGAAATAAGTAAGCAAGGTTAGTTTGTATTTCATCCAACAATCTGTGCTACAAATTATGGCTACAGTATATGCAATTTCATCCACTTTTTGAGATTGCCTTTCGCTTACGGCCACACCGGCCTGAGTACGCCTGATCTCGTCCGATCTCGGAAGCTAAGCAGGGTCGGGCCTGGTTAGTACTTGGATGGGAGACCGCCTGGGAATACCAGGTGCTGTAAGCTTTTTGTCACTGCCTTGTGGAATTTCAACTCTTTGTCCGTTTTTTCCCACAAGGCTGAAATATGTGCCCTCGCTTTGAAATAAGTAAGCAAGGTTAGTTTGTATTTCATCCAACAATCTGTGCTACAAATTATGGCTACAGTATATGCAATTTCATCCACTTTTTGAGATTGCCTTTCGCTTACGGCCACACCGGCCTGAGTACGCCTGATCTCGTCCGATCTCGGAAGCTAAGCAGGGTCGGGCCTGGTTAGTACTTGGATGGGAGACCGCCTGGGAATACCAGGTGCTGTAAGCTTTTTGTCACTGCCTTGTGGAATTTCAACTCTTTGTCCGTTTTTCCCACAAGGCTGAAATATGTGCCCTCGCTTTGAAATAAGTAAGCAAGGTTAGTTTGTATTTCATCCAACAATCTGTGCTACAAATTATGGCTACAGTATATGCAATTTCATCCACTTTTTGAGATTGCCTTTCGCTTACGGCCACACCGGCCTGAGTACGCCTGATCTCGTCCGATCTCGGAAGCTAAGCAGGGTCGGGCCTGGTTAGTACTTGGATGGGAGACCGCCTGGGAATACCAGGTGCTGTAAGCTTTTTGTCACTGCCTTGTGGAATTTCAACTCTTTGTCCGTTTTTTCCCACAAGGCTGAAATATGTGCCCTCGCTTTGAAATAAGTAAGCAAGGTTAGTTTGTATTTCATCCAACAATCTGTGCTACAAATTATGGCTACAGTATATGCAATTTCTTCCACTTTTTGAGTGACACAAAGATGCTTATCTAAATGGTGGAAATGCAACAGCTGTTAATCAGGCTCACTTTGACTTTACATGGTGCACCAAGAGATAGTTTCTCGCTTACGGCCACACCGGCCTGAGTACGCCTGATCTCGTCCGATCTCGGAAGCTAAGCAGGGTCGGGCCTGGTTAGTACTTGGATGGGAGACCGCCTGGGAATACCAGGTGCTGTAAGCTTTTTGTCACTGCCTTGTGGAATTTCAACTCTTTGTCCGTTTTTTCCCACAAGGCTGAAATATGTGCCCTCGCTTTGAAATAAGTAAGCAAGGTTAGTTTGTATTTCATCCAACAATCTGTGCTACAAATTATGGCTACAGTATATGCAATTTCATCCACTTTTGAGATTGCCTTTCGCTTACGGCCACACCGGCCTGAGTACGCCTGATCTCGTCCGATCTCGGAAGCTAAGCAGGGTCGGGCCTGGTTAGTACTTGGATGGGAGACCGCCTGGGAATACCAGGTGCTGTAAGCTTTTTGTCACTGCCTTGTGGAATTTCAACTCTTTGTCCGTTTTTTCCCACAAGGCTGAAATATGTGCCCTCGCTTTGAAATAAGTAAGCAAGGTTAGTTTGTATTTCATCCAACAATCTGTGCTACAAATTATGGCTACAGTATATGCAATTTCATCCACTTTTTGAGATTGCCTTTCGCTTACGGCCACACCGGCCTGAGTACGCCTGATCTCGTCCGATCTCGGAAGCTAAGCAGGGTCGGGCCTGGTTAGTACTTGGATGGGAGACCGCCTGGGAATACCAGGTGCTGTAAGCTTTTTGTCACTGCCTTGTGGAATTTCAACTCTTTGTCCGTTTTTTCCCACAAGGCTGAAATATGTGCCCTCGCTTTGAAATAAGTAAGCAAGGTTAGTTTGTATTTCATCCAACAATCTGTGCTACAAATTATGGCTACAGTATATGCAATTTCATCCACTTTT
Source organism: Oncorhynchus mykiss (assembly GCF_013265735.2). Taxonomy (NCBI): domain Eukaryota; kingdom Metazoa; phylum Chordata; class Actinopteri; order Salmoniformes; family Salmonidae; genus Oncorhynchus; species Oncorhynchus mykiss. Next base: position 90,188 of record NW_023493826.1, read on the forward strand.
TGAGATTGCCTTTCGCTTACGGCCACACCGGCCTGAGTACGCCTGATCTCGTCCGATCTCGGAAGCTAAGCAGGGTCGGGCCTGGTTAGTACTTGGATGGGAGACCGCCTGGGAATACCAGGTGCTGTAAGCTTTTTGTCACTGCCTTGTGGAATTTCAACTCTTTGTCCGTTTTTTCCCACAAGGCTGAAATATGTGCCCTCGCTTTGAAATAAGTAAGCAAGGTTAGTTTGTATTTCATCCAACAATCTGTGCTACAAATTATGGCTACAGTATATGCAATTTCATCCACTTTTTGAGATTGCCTTTCGCTTACGGCCACACGGCCTGAGTACGCCTGATCTCGTCCGATCTCGGAAGCTAAGCAGGGTCGGGCCTGGTTAGTACTTGGATGGGAGACCGCCTGGGAATACCAGGTGCTGTAAGCTTTTTGTCACTGCCTTGTGGAATTTCAACTCTTTGTCCGTTTTTTCCCACAAGGCTGAAATATGTGCCCTCGCTTTGAAATAAGTAAGCAAGGTTAGTTTGTATTTCATCCAACAATCTGTGCTACAAATTATGGCTACAGTATATGCAATTTCATCCACTTTTTGAGATTGCCTTTCGCTTACGGCCACACCGGCCTGAGTACGCCTGATCTCGTCCGATCTCGGAAGCTAAGCAGGGTCGGGCCTGGTTAGTACTTGGATGGGAGACCGCCTGGGAATACCAGGTGCTGTAAGCTTTTTGTCACTGCCTTGTGGAATTTCAACTCTTTGTCCGTTTTTTCCCACAAGGCTGAAATATGTGCCCTCGCTTTGAAATAAGTAAGCAAGGTTAGTTTGTATTTCATCCAACAATCTGTGCTACAAATTATGGCTACAGTATATGCAATTTCATCCACTTTTTGAGATTGCCTTTCGCTTACGGCCACACCGGCCTGAGTACGCCTGATCTCGTCCGATCTCGGAAGCTAAGCAGGGTCGGGCCTGGTTAGTACTTGGATGGGAGACCGCCTGGGAATACCAGGTGCTGTAAGCTTTTTGTCACTGCCTTGTGGAATTTCAACTCTTTGTCCGTTTTTTCCCACAAGGCTGAAATATGTGCCCTCGCTTTGAAATAAGTAAGCAAGGTTAGTTTGTATTTCATCCAACAATCTGTGCTACAAATTATGGCTACAGTATATGCAATTTCATCCACTTTTTGAGATTGCCTTTCGCTTACGGCCACACCGGCCTGAGTACGCCTGATCTCGTCCGATCTCGGAAGCTAAGCAGGGTCGGGCCTGGTTAGTACTTGGATGGGAGACCGCCTGGGAATACCAGGTGCTGTAAGCTTTTTGTCACTGCCTTGTGGAATTTCAACTCTTTGTCCGTTTTTTCCCACAAGGCTGAAATATGTGCCCTCGCTTTGAAATAAGTAAGCAAGGTTAGTTTGTATTTCATCCAACAATCTGTGCTACAAATTATGGCTACAGTATATGCAATTTCATCCACTTTTTGAGATTGCCTTTCGCTTACGGCCACACCGGCCTGAGTACGCCTGATCTCGTCCGATCTCGGAAGCTAAGCAGGGTCGGGCCTGGTTAGTACTTGGATGGGAGACCGCCTGGGAATACCAGGTGCTGTAAGCTTTTTGTCACTGCCTTGTGGAATTTCAACTCTTTGTCCGTTTTTTCCCACAAGGCTGAAATATGTGCCCTCGCTTTGAAATAAGTAAGCAAGGTTAGTTTGTATTTCATCCAACAATCTGTGCTACAAATTATGGCTACAGTATATGCAATTTCATCCACTTTTTGAGATTGCCTTTCGCTTACGGCCACACCGGCCTGAGTACGCCTGATCTCGTCCGATCTCGGAAGCTAAGCAGGGTCGGGCCTGGTTAGTACTTGGATGGGAGACCGCCTGGGAATACCAGGTGCTGTAAGCTTTTTGTCACTGCCTTGTGGAATTTCAACTCTTTGTCCGTTTTTTCCCACAAGGCTGAAATATGTGCCCTCGCTTTGAAATAAGTAAGCAAGGTTAGTTTGTATTTCATCCAACAATCTGTGCTACAAATTATGGCTACAGTATATGCAATTTCATCCACTTTTTGAGATTGCCTTTCGCTTACGGCCACACCGGCCTGAGTACGCCTGATCTCGTCCGATCTCGGAAGCTAAGCAGGGTCGGGCCTGGTTAGTACTTGGATGGGAGACCGCCTGGGAATACCAGGTGCTGTAAGCTTTTTGTCACTGCCTTGTGGAATTTCAACTCTTTGTCCGTTTTTTCCCACAAGGCTGAAATATGTGCCCTCGCTTTGAAATAAGTAAGCAAGGTTAGTTTGTATTTCATC
>NW_023493826.1:97500-100000 GCF_013265735.2 Oncorhynchus mykiss
ATCTCGGAAGCTAAGCAGGGTCGGGCCTGGTTAGTACTTGGATGGGAGACCGCCTGGGAATACCAGGTGCTGTAAGCTTTTTGTCACTGCCTTGTGGAATTTCAACTCTTTGTCCGTTTTTTCCCACAAGGCTGAAATATGTGCCCTCGCTTTGAAATAAGTAAGCAAGGTTAGTTTGTATTTCATCCAACAATCTGTGCTACAAATTATGGCTACAGTATATGCAATTTCATCCACTTTTTGAGATTGCCTTTCGCTTACGGCCACACCGGCCTGAGTACGCCTGATCTCGTCCGATCTCGGAAGCTAAGCAGGGTCGGGCCTGGTTAGTACTTGGATGGGAGACCGCCTGGGAATACCAGGTGCTGTAAGCTTTTTGTCACTGCCTTGTGGAATTTCAACTCTTTGTCCGTTTTTTCCCACAAGGCTGAAATATGTGCCCTCGCTTTGAAATAAGTAAGCAAGGTTAGTTTGTATTTCATCCAACAATCTGTGCTACAAATTATGGCTACAGTATATGCAATTTCATCCACTTTTTGAGATTGCCTTTCGCTTACGGCCACACCGGCCTGAGTACGCCTGATCTCGTCCGATCTCGGAAGCTAAGCAGGGTCGGGCCTGGTTAGTACTTGGATGGGAGACCGCCTGGGAATACCAGGTGCTGTAAGCTTTTTGTCACTGCCTTGTGGAATTTCAACTCTTTGTCCGTTTTTTCCCACAAGGCTGAAATATGTGCCCTCGCTTTGAAATAAGTAAGCAAGGTTAGTTTGTATTTCATCCAACAATCTGTGCTACAAATTATGGCTACAGTATATGCAATTCTTCCACTTTTTGAGTGACACAAAGATGCTTATCTAAATGGTGGAAATGCAACAGCTGTTAATCAGGCTCACTTTGACTTTACATGTGCACCAAGAGATAGTTTCTCGCTTACGGCCACACCGGCCTGAGTACGCCTGATCTCGTCCGATCTCGGAAGCTAAGCAGGGTCGGGCCTGGTTAGTACTTGGATGGGAGACCGCCTGGGAATACCAGGTGCTGTAAGCTTTTGTCACTGCCTTGTGGAATTTCAACTCTTTGTCCGTTTTTTCCCACAAGGCTGAAATATGTGCCCTCGCTTTGAAATAAGTAAGCAAGGTTAGTTTGTATTTCATCCAACAATCTGTGCTACAAATTATGGCTACAGTATATGCAATTTCATCCACTTTTGAGATTGCCTTTCGCTTACGGCCACACCGGCCTGAGTACGCCTGATCTCGTCCGATCTCGGAAGCTAAGCAGGGTCGGGCCTGGTTAGTACTTGGATGGGAGACCGCTGGGAATACCAGGTGCTGTAAGCTTTTTGTCACTGCCTTGTGGAATTTCAACTCTTTGTCCGTTTTTTCCCACAAGGCTGAAATATGTGCCCTCGCTTTGAAATAAGTAAGCAAGGTTAGTTTGTATTTCATCCAACAATCTGTGCTACAAATTATGGCTACAGTATATGCAATTTCATCCACTTTTTGAGATTGCCTTTCGCTTACGGCCACACCGGCCTGAGTACGCCTGATCTCGTCCGATCTCGGAAGCTAAGCAGGGTCGGGCCTGGTTAGTACTTGGATGGGAGACCGCCTGGGAATACCAGGTGCTGTAAGCTTTTTGTCACTGCCTTGTGGAATTTCAACTCTTTGTCCGTTTTTTCCCACAAGGCTGAAATATGTGCCCTCGCTTTGAAATAAGTAAGCAAGGTTAGTTTGTATTTCATCCAACAATCTGTGCTACAAATTATGGCTACAGTATATGCAATTTCTTCCACTTTTTGAGTGACACAAAGATGCTTATCTAAATGGTGGAAATGCAACAGCTGTTAATCAGGCTCACTTTGACTTTACATAGTGCACCAAGAGATAGTTCTCGCTTACGGCCACACCGGCCTGAGTACGCCTGATCTCGTCCGATCTCGGAAGCTAAGCAGGGTCGGGCCTGGTTAGTACTTGGATGGGAGACCGCCTGGGAATACCAGGTGCTGTAAGCTTTTTGTCACTGCCTTGTGGAATTTCAACTCTTTGTCCGTTTTTTCCCACAAGGCTGAAATATGTGCCCTCGCTTTGAAATAAGTAAGCAAGGTTAGTTTGTATTTCATCCAACAATCTGTGCTACAAATTATGGCTACAGTATATGCAATTTCATCCACTTTTTGAGATTGCCTTTCGCTTACGGCCACACCGGCCTGAGTACGCCTGATCTCGTCCGATCTCGGAAGCTAAGCAGGGTCGGGCCTGGTTAGTACTTGGATGGGAGACCGCCTGGGAATACCAGGTGCTGTAAGCTTTTTGTCACTGCCTTGTGGAATTTCAACTCTTTGTCGTTTTTTTCCCACAAGGCTGAAATATGTGCCCTCGCTTTGAAATAAGTAAGCAAGGTTAGTTTGTATTTCATCCAACAATCTGTGCTACAAATTATGGCTACAGTATATGCAATTTCTTCCACTTTTGAGTGACACAAAGATGCTTATCTAAAT
>NW_023493826.1:105000-110000 GCF_013265735.2 Oncorhynchus mykiss
AATTATGGCTACAGTATATGCAATTTCATCCACTTTTTGAGATTGCCTTTCGCTTACGGCCACACCGGCCTGAGTACGCCTGATCTCGTCCGATCTCGGAAGCTAAGCAGGGTCGGGCCTGGTTAGTACTTGGATGGGAGACGCCTGGGAATACCAGGTGCTGTAAGCTTTTTGTCACTGCCTTGTGGAATTTCAACTCTTTGTCCGTTTTTTCCCACAAGGCTGAAATATGTGCCCTCGCTTTGAAATAAGTAAGCAAGGTTAGTTTGTATTTCATCCAACAATCTGTGCTACAAATTATGGCTACAGTATATGCAATTTCATCCACTTTTTTGATTGCCTTTCGCTTACGGCCACACGGCCTGAGTACGCCTGATCTCGTCCGATCTCGGAAGCTAAGCAGGGTCGGGCCTGGTTAGTACTTGGATGGGAGACCGCCTGGGAATACCAGGTGCTGTAAGCTTTTTGTCACTGCCTTGTGGAATTTCAACTCTTTGTCCGTTTTTTCCCACAAGGCTGAAATATGTGCCCTCGCTTTGAAATAAGTAAGCAAGGTTAGTTTGTATTTCATCCAACAATCTGTGCTACAAATTATGGCTACAGTATATGCAATTTCATCCACTTTTTGAGATTGCCTTTCGCTTACGGCCACACCGGCCTGAGTACGCCTGATCTCGTCCGATCTCGGAAGCTAAGCAGGGTCGGGCCTGGTTAGTACTTGGATGGGAGACCGCCTGGGAATACCAGGTGCTGTAAGCTTTTTGTCACTGCCTTGTGGAATTTCAACTCTTTGTCCGTTTTTTCCCACAAGGCTGAAATATGTGCCCTCGCTTTGAAATAAGTAAGCAAGGTTAGTTTGTATTTCATCCAACAATCTGTGCTACAAATTATGGCTACAGTATATGCAATTTCATCCACTTTTTGAGATGCCTTTCGCTTACGGCCACACCGGCCTGAGTACGCCTGATCTCGTCCGATCTCGGAAGCTAAGCAGGGTCGGGCCTGGTTAGTACTTGGATGGGAGACCGCCTGGGAATACCAGGTGCTGTAAGCTTTTTGTCACTGCCTTGTGGAATTTCAACTCTTTGTCCGTTTTTTCCCACAAGGCTGAAATATGTGCCCTCGCTTTGAAATAAGTAAGCAAGGTTAGTTTGTATTTCATCCAACAATCTGTGCTACAAATTATGGCTACAGTATATGCAATTTCATCCACTTTTGAGATTGCCTTTCGCTTACGGCCACACCGGCCTGAGTACGCCTGATCTCGTCCGATCTCGGAAGCTAAGCAGGGTCGGGCTGGTTAGTACTTGGATGGGAGACCGCCTGGGAATACCAGGTGCTGTAAGCTTTTTGTCACTGCCTTGTGGAATTTCAACTCTTTGTCCGTTTTTTCCCACAAGGCTGAAATATGTGCCCTCGCTTTGAAATAAGTAAGCAAGGTTAGTTTGTATTTCATCCAACAATCTGTGCTACAAATTATGGCTACAGTATATGCAATTTCTTCATTTTGAGTGACACAAAGATGCTTATCTAAATGGTGGAAATGCAACAGCTGTTAATCAGGCTCACTTTGACTTTACATAGTGCACCAAGAGATAGTTTCTCGCTTACGGCCACACCGGCCTGAGTACGCCTGATCTCGTCCGATCTCGGAAGCTAAGCAGGGTCGGGCCTGGTTAGTACTTGGATGGGAGACCGCCTGGGAATACCAGGTGCTGTAAGCTTTTTGTCACTGCCTTGTGGAATTTCAACTCTTTGTCCGTTTTTTCCCACAAGGCTGAAATATGTGCCCTCGCTTTGAAATAAGTAAGCAAGGTTAGTTTGTATTTCATCCAACAATCTGTGCTACAAATTATGGCTACAGTATATGCAATTTCATCCACTTTTTGAGATTGCCTTTCGCTTACGGCCACACCGGCCTGAGTACGCCTGATCTCGTCCGATCTCGGAAGCTAAGCAGGGTCGGCCTGGTTAGTACTTGGATGGGAGACCGCCTGGGAATACCAGGTGCTGTAAGCTTTTTGTCACTGCCTTGTGGAATTTCAACTCTTTGTCCGTTTTTCCCACAAGGCTGAAATATGTGCCCTCGCTTTGAAATAAGTAAGCAAGGTTAGTTTGTATTTCATCCAACAATCTGTGCTACAAATTATGGCTACAGTATATGCAATTTCTTCCACTTTTTGAGTGACACAAAGATGCTTATCTAAATGGTGGAAATGCAACAGCTGTTAATCAGGCTCACTTTGACTTTACATGGTGCACCAAGAGATAGTTTCTCGCTTACGGCCCACACCGGCCTGAGTACGCCTGATCTCGTCCGATCTCGGAAGCTAAGCAGGGTCGGGCCTGGTTAGTACTTGGATGGGAGACCGCCCTGGGAATACCAGGTGCTGTAAGCTTTTTGTCACTGCCTTGTGGAATTTCAACTCTTTGTCCGTTTTTTCCCACAAGGCTGAAATATGTGCCCTCGCTTTGAAATAAGTAAGCAAGGTTAGTTTGTATTTCATCCAACAATCTGTGCTACAAATTATGGCTATCAGTATATGCAATTTCATCCACTTTTTGAGATTGCCTTTCGCTTACGGCCACACCGGCCTGAGTACGCCTGATCTCGTCCGATCTCGGAAGCTAAGCAGGGTCGGGCCTGGTTAGTACTTGGATGGGAGACCGCCCTGGGAATACCAGGTGCTGTAAGCTTTTTGTTCACTGCCTTGTGGAATTTCAACTCTTTGTCCGTTTTTTCCCACAAGGCTGAAATATGTGCCCTCGCTTTGAAATAAGTAAGCAAGGTTAGTTTGTATTTCATCCAACAATCTGTGCTACAAATTATGGCTACAGTATATGCAATTTCATCCACTTTTTGAGATTGCCTTTCGCTTACGGCCACACCGGCCTGAGTACGCCTGATCTCGTCCGATCTCGGAAGCTAAGCAGGGTCGGGCCTGGTTAGTACTTGGATGGGAGACCGCCTGGGAATACCAGGTGCTGTAAGCTTTTTTGTCACTGCCTTGTGGAATTTCAACTCTTTGCTCCGTTTTTTCCCACAAGGCTGAAATATGTGCCCTCGCTTTGAAATAAGTAAGCAAGGTTAGTTTGTATTTCATCCAACAATCTGTGCTACAAATTATGGCTACAGTATATGCAATTTCATCCACTTTTTGAGATTGCCTTTCGCTACGGCCACACCGGCTGAGTACGCCTGATCTCGTCCGATCTCGGAAGTAAGCAGGGTCTGGGCTGGTTAGTACTTGGATGGAGACCGCCTGGGAATACCAGGTGCTGTAAGCTTTTTGTCACTGCCTTGTGGAATTTCAACTCTTTGTCCGTTTTTTTCCCCACAAGGCTGAAATATGTGCCTCGCTTTGAAATAAGTAAGCAAGGTTAGTTGTATTTCATCCAACAATCTGTGCACAAATTATGGCTACAGTATATGCAATTTCATCCACTTTTTGAGATTGCCTTTCGCTTACGGCCACACCGGGCTGAGTACGCCTGATCCTCGTCCGATCTCGGAAGCTAAGCAGGGTCGGGCCTGGTTAGTACTTGGATGGGAGACCGCCTGGGAATACCAGGTGCTGTAAGCTTTTTGTCACTGCCTTGTGGAATTTCAACTCTTTGTCCGTTTTTTTCCCACAAGGCTGAAATATGTGCCCTCGCTTTTGAAATAAGTAAGCAAGGTTAGTTTGTATTTCATCCAACAATCTGTGCTACAAATTATGGCTACAGTATATGCAATTTCTTCCACTTTTTGAGTGACACAAAGATGCTTATCTAAATGGTGGAAATGCAACAGCTGTTAATCAGGCTCACTTTGACTTTACATGAGTGCACCAAGAGATAGTTTCTCGCTTACGGCCACACCGGCCTTGAGTACGCCTGATCTCGTCCGATCTCGGAAGCTAAGCAGGGTCGGGCTCTGGTTAGTACTTGGATGGGAGACCCGCCTGGGAATACCAGGTGCTGTAAGCTTTTTGTCACTGCCTTGTGGAATTTCAACTCTTTGTCCGTTTTTTCCCACAAGGCTGAAATATGTGCCCTCGCTTTGAAATAAGTAAGCAAGGTTAGTTTGTATTTCATCCAACAATCTGTGCTACAAATTATGGCTACAGTATATGCAATTTCATCCACTTTTTGAGATTGCCTTTTGCTTACGGCCACACCTGCCTGAGTACGCCTGATCTCTTCCGATCTCGGAAGCTAAGCAGGCGTGCCTGGTTAGTACTTGGATGGGAGACCGCTCGGGAATACAGGTGCTGTAAGCTTTTTGTCACTGCCTTGTGGAATTTCAACTCTTTGGTCCGTTTTTTTCCCACAAGGCTGAAATATGTGCCCTCGCTTTGAAATAAGTAAGCAAGGTTAGTTTTTGTATTTTCATCCAACACTCTGTGCTACAAATTATGGCTACAGTATATGCAATTTCATCCACTTTTTTGAGATTGACTTTCGCTTACGGCCACACGGCCCTGAGTACGCCTGATCTCGTCCGATCTCGGAAGCTAAGCAGGTTCGGGCCCTGGTTTAGTACCTTGGATGGGAGACCGCCTGGGATACCAGGTGCTGTAAGCTTTTTGTCACTGCTTGTGGAATTTCAACTCTTTGTCCGTTTTTCCCACAGGCTGAAATATGTGCCCTCGCTTTGAAATAAGTAAGCAAGGTTAGTTTGTATTTCATCAACAATCTGTGCTACAAATTATGGCTACAGTATATGCAATTTCATCACTTTTTGGAGATTGCCTTTTCGCTTACGGCCACACCGGCCTGAGTACGCCCTGATCTCGTCCGATCTCGGAAGCTAAGCAGGGTCGGCCTCTGGTAGTACTTTGGATGGTGAGACCGCCCTGGGAATACAAGGGTGCTGTAAGCTTTTTGTCACTGCCTTGGGAACTTTCAACTCTTTGTCCGTTTTTTCCCACAAGGCTGAAATATGTGCCCCCGCTTTGAAATAAGTAAGCAAGGTTAGTTTGTATTTTCATCAACAATTCTGTGCTACAATTATGGCT
>NW_023493826.1:115000-120000 GCF_013265735.2 Oncorhynchus mykiss
GGGCCGGGTTAGTACTTGGATGGGAGACCGCCTGGGAATACCAGGTGCTGTAAGCTTTTTTGTCACTGCCTTGTGGAATTTTCAACTCTTGTCCGTTTTTTCCCCTACAGGCTGAATATGTGCCCTCGCTTTGAAATAAGTAAGCAAGGTTAGTTTGGTATTTCATCCAACAATCTGTGCTACAAATTATGGCTACAGTATATGCAATTTTCATCCACTTTTTGAGATTGCCTTTCGCTTACGGCCACACGGCCTGAGTACGCCTGATCTCGTCCGATCTCGGAAGCTAAGCAGGGTCGGGCCTGGTTAGTACTTGGATGGGAGACCGCCTGGGAATACCAGGTGCTGTAAGCTTTTTGTCAATGCCTTGTGGAATTTCAACTCTTTGTCCGTTTTTTTCCCACAAGGCTGAAATAGTGGCCCTCGCTTTGAAATAAGTAAGCAAGGTTAGTTTGTATTTCATCCAACAATCTGTGCTACAAATTCTGGCTACAGTATATGCAATTTCATCCACTTTTTGAGATTGCCTTTTCGCTTACGGCCACACCGGCCTGAGTACGCCTGATCTCGTCCGATCTCGGAAGCTAAGCAGGGTCGGGCCTGGTTAGTACTTGGATGGGAGACCGCCTGGGAATACCAGGTGCTGTAAGCTTTTTGTCACTGCCTTGTGGAATTTCAACTCTTTGTCCGTTTTTTCCCACAAGGCTGAAATATGTGCCCTCGCTTTGAAATAAGTAAGCAAGGTTAGTTTGTATTTCATCCAACAATCTGTGCTACAAATTATGGCTACAGTATATGCAATTTCATCCACTTTTGAGATTGCCTTTCGCTTACGGCCACACCGGCCTGAGTACGCCTGATCTCGTCCGATCTCGGAAGCTAAGCAGGGTCGGGCCTGGTTAGTACTTGGATGGGAGACCGCCTGGGAATACCAGGTGCTGTAAGCTTTTTGTCACTGCCTTGTGGAATTTCAACTCTTTGTCCGTTTTTTTTCCCACAAGGCTGAAAATATGTGCCCTCGCTTTGAAATAAGTAAGCAAGGTTAGTTTGTATTTCATCCAACAATCTGTGCTACAAATTATGGCTACAGTATATGCAATTTCATCCACTTTTTGAGATTGCCTTTTCGCTTACGGCCACACCGGCCTGAGTACGCCTGATCTCGTCCGATCTCGGAAGCTAAGCAGGGTCGGGCCTGGTTAGTACTTGGATGGGAGACCGCCTGGGAATACCAGGTGCTGTAAGCTTTTTGTCACTGCCTTGTGGAATTTCAACTCTTTGTCCGTTTTTTCCCACAAGGCTGAAATATGTGCCCTCGCTTTGAAATAAGTAAGCAAGGTTAGTTTGTATTTCATCCAACAATCTGTGCTACAAATTATGGCTACAGTATATGCAATTTCATCCACTTTTTGAGATTGCCTTTCGCTTACGGCCACACCGGCCTGAGTACGCCTGATCTCGTCCGATCTCGGAAGCTAAGCAGGGTCGGGCCTGGTTAGTACTTGGATGGGAGACCGCCTGGGAATACCAGGTGCTGTAAGCTTTTTGTCACTGCCTTGTGGAATTTCAACTCTTTGTCCGTTTTTTTCCCACAAGGCTGAAATATGTGCCCTCGCTTTGAAATAAGTAAGCAAGGTTAGTTTGTATTTCATCCAACAATCTGTGCTACAAATTATGGCTACAGTATATGCAATTTTCTTCCACTTTTTGAGTGACACAAAGATGCTTATCTAAATGGTGGAAATGCAACAGCTGTTAATCAGGCTCACTTTGACTTTACATAGTGCACCAAGAGATAGTTTCTCGCTTACGGCCACACCGGCCTGAGTACGCCTGATCTCGTCCGATCTCGGAAGCTAAGCAGGGTCGGGCCTGGTTAGTACTTGGATGGGAGACCGCCTGGGAATACCAGGTGCTGTAAGCTTTTTGTCACTGCCTTGTGGAATTTCAACTCTTTGTCCGTTTTTCCCACAAGGCTGAAATATGTGCCCTCGCTTTGAAATAAGTAAGCAAGGTTAGTTTGTATTTCATCCAACAATCTGTGCTACAAATTATGGCTACAGTATATGCAATTTCATCCACTTTTTGAGATTGCCTTTTCGCTTACGGCCACACCGGCCTGAGTACGCCTGATCTCGTCCGATCTCGGAAGCTAAGCAGGGTCGGGCCTGGTTAGTACTTGGATGGGAGACCGCCTGGGAATACCAGGTGCTGTAAGCTTTTGTCACTGCCTTGTGGAATTTCAACTCTTTGTCCGTTTTTTCCACAAGGCTGAAATATGTGCCCTCGCTTTGAAATAAGTAAGCAAGGTTAGTTTGTATTTCATCCAACAATCTGTGCTACAAATTATGGCTACAGTATATGCAATTTCATCCACTTTTTGAGATTGCCTTTCGCTTACGGCCACACCGGCCTGAGTACGCCTGATCTCGTCCGATCTCGGAAGCTAAGCAGGGTCGGGCCTGGTTAGTACTTGGATGGGAGACCGCCTGGGAATACCAGGTGCTGTAAGCTTTTTGTCACTGCCTTGTGGAATTTCAACTCTTTGTCCGTTTTTTCCCACAAGGCTGAAATATGTGCCCTCGCTTTGAAATAAGTAAGCAAGGTTAGTTTTGTATTTCATCCAACAATCTGTGCTACAAATTATGGCTACAGTATATGCAATTTCATCCACTTTTTGAGATTGCCTTTCGCTTACGGCCACACCGGCCTGAGTACGCCTGATCTCGTCCGATCTCGGAAGCTAAGCAGGGTCGGGCCTGGTTAGTACTTGGATGGGAGACCGCCTGGGAATACCAGGTGCTGTAAGCTTTTTGTCACTGCCTTGTGGAATTTCAACTCTTTGTCCGTTTTTTTCCCACAAGGCTGAAATATGTGCCCTCGCTTTGAAATAAGTAAGCAAGGTTAGTTTGTATTCATCCAACAATCTGTGCTACAAATTATGGCTACAGTATATGCAATTTCATCCACTTTTTGAGATTGCCTTTCGCTTACGGCCACACCGGCCTGAGTACGCCTGATCTCGTCCGATCTCGGAAGCTAAGCAGGGTCGGGCCTGGTTAGTACTTGGATGGGAGACCGCCTGGGAATACCAGGTGCTGTAAGCTTTTTGTCACTGCCTTGTGGAATTTTCAACTCTTTGTCCGTTTTTTTTCCCACAAGGCTGAAATATGTGCCCTCGCTTTGAAATAAGTAAGCAAGGTTAGTTTGTATTTCATCCAACAATCTGTGCTACAAATTATGGCTACAGTATATGCAATTTCATCCACTTTTTGAGATTGCCTTTCGCTTACGGCCACACCGGCCTGAGTACGCCTGATCTCGTCCGATCTCGGAAGCTAAGCAGGGTCGGGCCTGGTTAGTACTTGGATGGGAGACCGCCTGGGAATACCAGGTGCTGTAAGCTTTTTGTCACTGCCTTGTGGAATTTCAACTCTTTGTCCGTTTTTTCCCACAAGGCTGAAATATGTGCCCTCGCTTTGAAATAAGTAAGCAAGGTTAGTTTGTATTTCATCAACAATCTGTGCTACAAATTATGGCTACAGTATATGCAATTTCATCCACTTTTTGAGATTTGCCTTTCGCTTACGGCCACACCGGCCTGAGTACGCCTGATCTCGTCCGATCTCGGAAGCTAAGCAGGGTCGGGCCTGGTTAGTACTTGGATGGGAGACCCGCCTGGGAATACCAGGTGCTGTAAGCTATTTTGTCACTGCCTTGTGGAATTTCAACTCTTTGTCCGTTTTTTTCCCAACAAGGCTGAAAATATGTGCCCTCGCTTTGAAATAAGTAAGCAAGGTTAGTTTGTATTTCATCCAACAATCTGTGCTACAAATTATGGCTACAGTATATGCAATTTCATCCACTTTTTGAGATTGCCTTTCGCTTTACGGCCACACCGGCCTGAGTACGCCTGATCTCGTCCGATCTCGGAAGCTAAGCAGGGTCGGGCCTGGTTAGTACTTGGATGGGAGACCGCCTGGGAATACCAGGTGCTGTAAGCTTTTTGTCACTGCCTTGTGGAATTTCAACTCTTTGTCCGTTTTTTCCCACAAGGCTGAAATATGTGCCCTCGCTTTGAAATAAGTAAGCAAGGTTAGTTTGTATTTCATCCAACAATCTGTGCTACAAATTATGGCTACAGTATATGCAATTTCATCCACTTTTTGAGATTGCCTTTCGCTTACGGCCACACCGGCCTGAGTACGCCTGATCTCGTCCGATCTCGGAAGCTAAGCAGGGTCGGGCCTGGTTAGTACTTGGATGGGAGACCGCCTGGGAATACCAGGTGCTGTAAGCTTTTTGTCACTGCCTTGTGGAATTTCAACTCTTTGTCCGTTTTTTCCCCACAAGGCTGAAATATGTGCCCTCGCTTTGAAATAAGTAAGCAAGGTTAGTTTGTATTTCATCCAACAATCTGTGCTACAAATTATGGCTACAGTATATGCAATTTCATCCACTTTTTGAGATTGCCTTTCGCTTACGGCCACACCGGCCTGAGTACGCCTGATCTCGTCCGATCTCGGAAGCTAAGCAGGGTCGGGCCTGGTTAGTACTTGGATGGGAGACCGCCTGGGAATACCAGGTGCTGTAAGTTTTTGTCACTGCCTTGTGGAATTTCAACTCTTTGTCCGTTTTTTCCCACAAGGCTGAAATATGTGCCCTCGCTTTGAAATAAGTAAGCAAGGTTAGTTTGTATTTCATCCAACAATATGTGCTACAAATTATGCTACAGTATATGCAATTTCATCCACTTTTTGAGATTTGCCTTTCGCTTACGGCCACACCGGCCTGAGTACACCTTGATCTCGTCGATCTCGGAGCTAAGCAGGGTCGGGCCTGGTTAGTACTTGGATGGGAGACCGCCTGGGAATACCAGGTGCTGTAAGCTTTTGTCACTGCCCTTGTGAATTTCAACTCTTTGTCCGTTTTTTCCCACAAGGCTGAAATATGTGCCCTCGCTTTGAAATAAGTAAGCAAGGTTAGTTTGTATTTCATCC
>NW_023493827.1:0-5000 GCF_013265735.2 Oncorhynchus mykiss
AACCTAACCCTAACCCTAACCCTAACCCTAACCCTAACCCTAACCCTAACCCTAACCCTAACCCTAACCCTAACCCTAACCCTAACCCTAACCCTAACCCTAACCCTAACCCTAACCCTAACCCTAACCCTAACCCTAACCCTAACCCTAACCCTAACCCTAACCCTAACCCTAACCCTAACCCTAACCCTAACCCTAACCCTAACCCTAACCCTAACCCTAACCCTAACCCTAACCCTAACCCTAACCCTAACCCTAACCCTAACCCTAACCCTAACCCTAACCCTAACCCTAACCCTAACCCTAACCCTAACCCTAACCCTAACCCTAACCCTAACCCTAACCCTAACCCTAACCCTAACCCTAACCCTAACCCTAACCCTAACCCTAACCCTAACCCTAACCCTAACCCTAACCCTAACCCTAACCCTAACCCTAACCCTAACCCTAACCCTAACCCTAACCCTAACCCTAACCCTAACCCTAACCCTAACCCTAACCCTAACCCTAACCCTAACCCTAACCCTAACCCTAACCCTAACCCTAACCCTAACCCTAACCCTAACCCTAACCCTAACCCTAACCCTAACCCTAACCCTAACCCTAACCCTAACCCTAACCCTAACCCTAACCCTAACCCTAACCCTAACCCTAACCCTAACCCTAACCCTAACCCTAACCCTAACCCTAACCCTAACCCTAACCCTAACCCTAACCCTAACCCTAACCCTAACCCTAACCCTAACCCTAACCCTAACCCTAACCCTAACCCTAACCCTAACCCTAACCCTAACCCTAACCCTAACCCTAACCCTAACCCTAACCCTAACCCTAACCCTAACCCTAACCCTAACCCTAACCCTAACCCTAACCCTAACCCTAACCCTAACCCTAACCCTAACCCTAACCCTAACCCTAACCCTAACCCTAACCCTAACCCTAACCCTAACCCTAACCCTAACCCTAACCCTAACCCTAACCCTAACCCTAACCCTAACCCTAACCCTAACCCTAACCCTAACCCTAACCCTAACCCTAACCCTAACCCTAACCCTAACCCTAACCCTAACCCTAACCCTAACCCTAACCCTAACCCTAACCCTAACCCTAACCCTAACCCTAACCCTAACCCTAACCCTAACCCTAACCCTAACCCTAACCCTAACCCTAACCCTAACCCTAACCCTAACCCTAACCCTAACCCTAACCCTAACCCTAACCCTAACCCTAACCCTAACCCTAACCCTAACCCTAACCCTAACCCTAACCCTAACCCTAACCCTAACCCTAACCCTAACCCTAACCCTAACCCTAACCCTAACCCTAACCCTAACCCTAACCCTAACCCTAACCCTAACCCTAACCCTAACCCTAACCCTAACCCTAACCCTAACCCTAACCCTAACCCTAACCCTAACCCTAACCCTAACCCTAACCCTAACCCTAACCCTAACCCTAACCCTAACCCTAACCCTAACCCTAACCCTAACCCTAACCCTAACCCTAACCCTAACCCTAACCCTAACCCTAACCCTAACCCTAACCCTAACCCTAACCCTAACCCTAACCCTAACCCTAACCCTAACCCTAACCCTAACCCTAACCCTAACCCTAACCCTAACCCTAACCCTAACCCTAACCCTAACCCTAACCCTAACCCTAACCCTAACCCTAACCCTAACCCTAACCCTAACCCTAACCCTAACCCTAACCCTAACCCTAACCCTAACCCTAACCCTAACCCTAACCCTAACCCTAACCCTAACCCTAACCCTAACCCTAACCCTAACCCTAACCCTAACCCTAACCCTAACCCTAACCCTAACCCTAACCCTAACCCTAACCCTAACCCTAACCCTAACCCTAACCCTAACCCTAACCCTAACCCTAACCCTAACCCTAACCCTAACCCTAACCCTAACCCTAACCCTAACCCTAACCCTAACCCTAACCCTAACCCTAACCCTAACCCTAACCCTAACCCTAACCCTAACCCTAACCCTAACCCTAACCCTAACCCTAACCCTAACCCTAACCCTAACCCTAACCCTAACCCTAACCCTAACCCTAACCCTAACCCTAACCCTAACCCTAACCCTAACCCTAACCCTAACCCTAACCCTAACCCTAACCCTAACCCTAACCCTAACCCTAACCCTAACCCTAACCCTAACCCTAACCCTAACCCTAACCCTAACCCTAACCCTAACCCTAACCCTAACCCTAACCCTAACCCTAACCCTAACCCTAACCCTAACCCTAACCCTAACCCTAACCCTAACCCTAACCCTAACCCTAACCCTAACCCTAACCCTAACCCTAACCCTAACCCTAACCCTAACCCTAACCCTAACCCTAACCCTAACCCTAACCCTAACCCTAACCCTAACCCTAACCCTAACCCTAACCCTAACCCTAACCCTAACCCTAACCCTAACCCTAACCCTAACCCTAACCCTAACCCTAACCCTAACCCTAACCCTAACCCTAACCCTAACCCTAACCCTAACCCTAACCCTAACCCTAACCCTAACCCTAACCCTAACCCTAACCCTAACCCTAACCCTAACCCTAACCCTAACCCTAACCCTAACCCTAACCCTAACCCTAACCCTAACCCTAACCCTAACCCTAACCCTAACCCTAACCCTAACCCTAACCCTAACCCTAACCCTAACCCTAACCCTAACCCTAACCCTAACCCTAACCCTAACCCTAACCCTAACCCTAACCCTAACCCTAACCCTAACCCTAACCCTAACCCTAACCCTAACCCTAACCCTAACCCTAACCCTAACCCTAACCCTAACCCTAACCCTAACCCTAACCCTAACCCTAACCCTAACCCTAACCCTAACCCTAACCCTAACCCTAACCCTAACCCTAACCCTAACCCTAACCCTAACCCTAACCCTAACCCTAACCCTAACCCTAACCCTAACCCTAACCCTAACCCTAACCCTAACCCTAACCCTAACCCTAACCCTAACCCTAACCCTAACCCTAACCCTAACCCTAACCCTAACCCTAACCCTAACCCTAACCCTAACCCTAACCCTAACCCTAACCCTAACCCTAACCCTAACCCTAACCCTAACCCTAACCCTAACCCTAACCCTAACCCTAACCCTAACCCTAACCCTAACCCTAACCCTAACCCTAACCCTAACCCTAACCCTAACCCTAACCCTAACCCTAACCCTAACCCTAACCCTAACCCTAACCCTAACCCTAACCCTAACCCTAACCCTAACCCTAACCCTAACCCTAACCCTAACCCTAACCCTAACCCTAACCCTAACCCTAACCCTAACCCTAACCCTAACCCTAACCCTAACCCTAACCCTAACCCTAACCCTAACCCTAACCCTAACCCTAACCCTAACCCTAACCCTAACCCTAACCCTAACCCTAACCCTAACCCTAACCCTAACCCTAACCCTAACCCTAACCCTAACCCTAACCCTAACCCTAACCCTAACCCTAACCCTAACCCTAACCCTAACCCTAACCCTAACCCTAACCCTAACCCTAACCCTAACCCTAACCCTAACCCTAACCCTAACCCTAACCCTAACCCTAACCCTAACCCTAACCCTAACCCTAACCCTAACCCTAACCCTAACCCTAACCCTAACCCTAACCCTAACCCTAACCCTAACCCTAACCCTAACCCTAACCCTAACCCTAACCCTAACCCTAACCCTAACCCTAACCCTAACCCTAACCCTAACCCTAACCCTAACCCTAACCCTAACCCTAACCCTAACCCTAACCCTAACCCTAACCCTAACCCTAACCCTAACCCTAACCCTAACCCTAACCCTAACCCTAACCCTAACCCTAACCCTAACCCTAACCCTAACCCTAACCCTAACCCTAACCCTAACCCTAACCCTAACCCTAACCCTAACCCTAACCCTAACCCTAACCCTAACCCTAACCCTAACCCTAACCCTAACCCTAACCCTAACCCTAACCCTAACCCTAACCCTAACCCTAACCCTAACCCTAACCCTAACCCTAACCCTAACCCTAACCCTAACCCTAACCCTAACCCTAACCCTAACCCTAACCCTAACCCTAACCCTAACCCTAACCCTAACCCTAACCCTAACCCTAACCCTAACCCTAACCCTAACCCTAACCCTAACCCTAACCCTAACCCTAACCCTAACCCTAACCCTAACCCTAACCCTAACCCTAACCCTAACCCTAACCCTAACCCTAACCCTAACCCTAACCCTAACCCTAACCCTAACCCTAACCCTAACCCTAACCCTAACCCTAACCCTAACCCTAACCCTAACCCTAACCCTAACCCTAACCCTAACCCTAACCCTAACCCTAACCCTAACCCTAACCCTAACCCTAACCCTAACCCTAACCCTAACCCTAACCCTAACCCTAACCCTAACCCTAACCCTAACCCTAACCCTAACCCTAACCCTAACCCTAACCCTAACCCTAACCCTAACCCTAACCCTAACCCTAACCCTAACCCTAACCCTAACCCTAACCCTAACCCTAACCCTAACCCTAACCCTAACCCTAACCCTAACCCTAACCCTAACCCTAACCCTAACCCTAACCCTAACCCTAACCCTAACCCTAACCCTAACCCTAACCCTAACCCTAACCCTAACCCTAACCCTAACCCTAACCCTAACCCTAACCCTAACCCTAACCCTAACCCTAACCCTAACCCTAACCCTAACCCTAACCCTAACCCTAACCCTAACCCTAACCCTAACCCTAACCCTAACCCTAACCCTAACCCTAACCCTAACCCTAACCCTAACCCTAACCCTAACCCTAACCCTAACCCTAACCCTAACCCTAACCCTAACCCTAACCCTAACCCTAACCCTAACCCTAACCCTAACCCTAACCCTAACCCTAACCCTAACCCTAACCCTAACCCTAACCCTAACCCTAACCCTAACCCTAACCCTAACCCTAACCCTAACCCTAACCCTAACCCTAACCCTAACCCTAAC
>NW_023493827.1:10000-15000 GCF_013265735.2 Oncorhynchus mykiss
GGCCTGAATTATTTATGGAAGGTATGATTACTTTTTTCTCTCTCCGTGCAACTGGTGATTGAAAACGTGCACCTGGTCACCCAAAACACGGTTCTCTATGCGGTTAGCGGTGTTCCATATATTCATGTCCGGTTATGGCGCACCCTACTACGGACCTTTTCAATGGGGGCCGGTCCCAATTATTTATGGAAGGTATGATTACTTTTTTCTCTCTCCGTGCAACTGGTGATTGAAAACGTGCACCTGGTCACCCAAAACACGGTTCTCTATGCGGTTAGCGGTGTTCCATATATTCATGTCCGCTTATGGCGCACCCTACTACGGACCTTTAGCAATGGGGGCCGGCCCGAATTATTTATGGAAGGTCTGATGATGATTTTTTTTTTTTTCCACCATCTCTTTCTCTCTCTGCCGGGGCCGGCCAAGAGTGCTTTATGGACGGTTTAAGACATGACTATGGATGCAAATGCTCATTTTCCTCCGTGCACCTGGTGATTGAAAACGTGCATCTGGTAACCCAAAAATTATAAAACGGTTTTAAATACTTTTACCCGTCATTCTATTGATATAGCCCGCTAGGGGAGTGCCCCACTACGGCCCTCTCTCTGTCAGGGCCGTCCTTGGGTGCTTTTTAGACACTTTAAGAAATCACGATGGATGCAGATTGCTATTAATCCTCCGTGCAACTGGTGATTGAAAACGTGCATCTGGTAACCCAAAATTTCAAATATGGTTCAAAATGAATTTAAAGGCACCCCTCTCATTGTTGCCCGCTATGGGAGCACCCCACTAAGGCCCTGTCTCGGTCGGGCCCGTCCTGAGTGCTTTATAGACACTTTAAGAAATCGCGATGGATGCAGATTGCTATTAATCCTCCGTGCAACTGGTGATTGAAAATGTGCAACTGGTGATTGAAAACGTGCACCTGGTCACCCAAAACACGGTTCTCTATGCGGTTAGCGGTGTTCCATATATTCATGTCCGCTTATGGCGCACCCTACTACGGACCTTTAGCAATGGGGGCCGGCCCGAATTATTTATGGAAGGTCTGATGATGAATTTTTTTTTTTTTCACCATCTCTTTCTCTCTCTGCCGGGGCCGGCCAAGAGTGCTTTATGGACGGTTTAAAACATGACTATGGATGCAAATGCTCATTTTCCTCCGTGCACCTGGTGATTGAAAACGTGCATCTGGTAACCCAAAAATTATAAAACGGTTTTAAATACTTTTACCCGTCATTCTATTGATATAGCCCGCTAGGGGAGTGCCCCACTACGGCCCTCTCTCTGTCAGGGCCGTCCTTGGGTGCTTTTTAGACACTTTAAGAAATCACGATGGATGCAGATTGCTATTAATCCTCCGTGCAACTGGTGATTGAAAACGTGCATCTGGTAACCCAAAAATTATAAAACTGTTTTAAATCATTTTACCGGTCATTCTATTGATATAGCCCGCTAGGGGAGTGCCCCACTACGGCCCTGTCTCGGTCGGGGCCGTCCTTGGGTGCTTTTTAGACACTTTAAGAAATCACGATGGATGCAGATTGCTATTAATCCTCCGTGCAACTGGTGATTGAAAACGTGCATCTGGTAACCCAAAAATTATAAAACTGTTTTAAATCATTTTACCGGTCATTCTATTGATATAGCCCGCTAGGGGAGTGCCCCACTACGGCCCTGTCTCGGTCGGGGCCGTCCTTGGTGCTTTTTAGACACTTTAAGAAATCACGATGGATGCAGATTGCTATTAATCCTCCGTGCAACTGGTGATTGAAAACGTGCATCTGGTAACCCAAAAATTATAAAACTGTTTTAAATCATTTTACCGGTCATTCTATTGATATAGCCCGCTAGGGGAGTGCCCCACTACGGCCCTGTCTCGGTCGGGGCCGTCCTTGGTGCTTTATGGACACTTTAAGAAATTGCGATGGATGCAGATTGCTATTAATCCTCCGTGCAACTGGTGATTGAAAACGTGCATCTGGTAACCCAAAAATTTAAATATGGTTCAAAACCCGGGTAACACCACTCTATTTACGGACATGACAGTAGAGCTTACCCCCTGGAGCTATTGACCTCCAGGCTTGTAGGCCCTTACTCACCACCCGGGTATCACCCCTCTATTTCGGGGATGATACCAGCAGGGGACCCCCCCCCACCTCCACAACCTCGCATACCAGGTGAACCAGGGCACCCACACTTAAGCACCCCTCCTCGGACATTAAAGCAGATAACCGCGCTGTTATGAACCGCGTGCACCTGGTCACCCAAATGGAACTTGTGCACCTGGTCACCCAAAAGGACCGGCGTGCACCTGGTCACCCAAAAGACCCGTGTGCACCTGGTCACCCAAAGGCCGGCGTGCACCTGGTCACCCAAAAGACCCGTGTGCACCTGGTCACCCAAAGGCCGGCGTGCACCTGGTCACCCAAAAGACCCGTGTGCACCTGGTCACCCAAAGGCCGGCGTGCACCTGGTCACCCAAAAGACCCGTGTGCACCTGGTCACCCAAAGGCCGGCGTGCACCTGGTCACCCAAAAGACCCGTGTGCACCTGGTCACCCAAAGGCCGGCGTGCACCTGGTCACCCAAAAGACCCGTGTGCACCTGGTCACCCAAAGGCCGGCGTGCACCTGGTCACCCAAAAGACCCGTGTGCACCTGGTCACCCAAAGGCCGGCGTGCACCTGGTCACCCAAAAGACCCGTGTGCACCTGGTCACCCAAAAGACCCGTGTGCACCTGGTCACCCAAAAGACCCGTGTGCACCTGGTCACCCAAAGGCCGGCGTGCACCTGGTCACCCAAAAGACCCGTGTGCACCTGGTCACCCAAAGGCCGGCGTGCACCTGGTCACCCAAAAGACCCGTGTGCACCTGGTCACCCAAAGGCCGGCGTGCACCTGGTCACCCAAAGGACCATGTGCACCTGGTCACCCAAAGGCCGGCGTGCACCTGGTCACCCAAAGGACCATGTGCACCTGGTCACCCAAAAGGACCATGTGCACCTGGTCACCCAAAGGACCATGTGCACCTGGTCACCCAAAGGACCATGTGCACCTGGTCACCCAAAAGAACCGTGTGCACCTGGTCACCCAAAGGCCGGCGTGCACCTGGTCACCCAAAAGGACCATGTGCACCTGGTCACCCAAAGGCCGGCGTGCACCTGGTCACCCAAAAGGACCATGTGCACCTGGTCACCCAAAAGAACCGTGTGCACCTGGTCACCCAAAGGCCGGCGTGCACCTGGTCACCCAAAGGACCATGTGCACCTGGTCACCCAAAAGGACCATGTGCACCTGGTCACCCAAAGGACCATGTGCACCTGGTCACCCAAAGGACCATGTGCACCTGGTCACCCAAAGGCCGGCGTGCACCTGGTCACCCAAAGGCCGGCGTGCACCTGGTCACCCAAAAGGACCGTGTGCACCTGGTCACCCAAAGGCCGGCGTGCACCTGGTCACCCAAAGGCCGGCGTGCACCTGGTCACCCAAAAGGACCGTGTGCACCTGGTCACCCAAAGGCCGGCGTGCACCTGGTCACCCAAAAGACCCGTGTGCACCTGGTCACCCAAAAGACCCGTGTGCACCTGGTCACCCAAAAGACCCGTGTGCACCTGGTCACCCAAAAGACCCGTGTGCACCTGGTCACCCAAAAGACCCGTGTGCACCTGGTCACCCAAAAGACCCGTGTGCACCTGGTCACCCAAAAGACCCGTGTGCACCTGGTCACCCAAAAGACCCGTGTGCACCTGGTCACCCAAAAGACCCGTGTGCACCTGGTCACCTAAAAATTATAAAACGGTTTTAAATATTTTTACCCGTCATTCTATTGATATAGCCCGCTAGGGGAGTGCCCCACTACGGCCCTGTCTCGGTCGGGGCCGTCCTTGGTGCTTTATGGGCACTTTAAGAAATTGCGATGGATGCAGATTGCTATTAATCCCATGTGCACCTGGTCACCCAAAAGACCCGTGTGCACCTGGTCACCCAAAAGACCCGTGTGCACCTGGTCACCTAAAAATTATAAAACGGTTTTAAATATTTTTACCCGTCATTCTATTGATATAGCCCGCTAGGGGAGTGCCCCACTACGGCCCTGTCTCGGTCGGGGCCGTCCTTGGTGCTTTATGGGCACTTTAAGAAATTGCGATGGATGCAGATTGCTATTAATCACATGTGCACCTGGTCACCCAAAAGACCCGTGTGCACCTGGTCACCCAAAAGACCCGTGTGCACCTGGTCACCTAAAAATTATAAAACGGTTTTAAATATTTTTACCCGTCATTCTATTGATATAGCCCGCTAGGGGAGTGCCCCACTACGGCCCTGTCTCGGTCGGGGCCGTCCTTGGTGCTTTATGGGCACTTTAAGAAATTGCGATGGATGCAGATTGCTATTAATCACATGTGCACCTGGTCACCCAAACGGCCCATGTGCACCTGGTCACCCAAAATTTATAAAACGGTTTTAAATATTTTTACCCGTCATTCTATTGCTATAGCCCGCTAGGGGAGTGCCCCACTACGGCCCTGTCTCGGTCGGGGCCGTCCTTGGTGCTTTATGGGCACTTTAAGAAATTGCGATGGATGCAGATTGCTATTAATCCCATGTGCACCTGGTCACCCAAAAGACCCGTGTGCACCTGGTCACCCAAAAGACCCGTGTGCACCTGGTCACCCAAAAGACCCGTGTGCACCTGGTCACCCAAAAATTATAAAACTGTTTTAAATACTTTTACCGGTCATTCTAATATTAAATCCCACTATGGAGCCCCACTACTGGGGAAAATTCACCGGAGGGCGCCAAAGGTAAATGGATTTTAGAATCCTCCATATATATTGTAGCTTTGGCGCACTCCAGTGAATTTTTTAAAGTACTGGGGCTTCATATTGGGAGTCCAGGTAAATGTATTTTGAAACACATTTTTAATCATTTTAATGCATAAATGACACAAATACAAGGGTGAATTTCAAACAAATATGCTTTAATTAATCAGTTAATCA